>NC_065410.1:3852439-4155469 GCF_024362695.1 Pectinophora gossypiella
CGTGTACGAAACGATTGATGAATGACGGAAGCAAGAGAAGTATCAGGATCGAAGCAAATGGAATTCTATAGTGCCTGCTTACCCCGGTGGGTAATAGGCGTGAGTTTATGTATGTATGTAATAATGTGTATATACGTATTATATATCAAAATTATGTGATAAAAACCTCGTATTTTTTATACGATTATTAAATCAAATTAGATTCTGTCGATTTTATAAGTTATTCAACAAGAAATAATAACTCGTTTTTAAAACGAATTCGTCCAATACATACGGATGTTACGTCAATTAAATACATAGGTAGGTAACTATTTAATAGAAAAATCAAAGTCCATTAAATGTATTGCGTGTTATAAAATTATTTCTTTGTTTGGAGAGGATTCCTTTTGTCTCTGATAAAGGAAATCTTGTGAATATGTATGAAAATATGTTGTAGTTAGAGGTATGTGTAGGGTGTATGTATTATATTTTCTTGGGTATACAATGAATTGTGATTACTTTGTAAAGTGGTTGGCACAATACCAAAATAATCATATTATGTTAAGTATAAATAAATGACTTTTAACATATATTTGTTTTATATTGTACCTACTTAGGAGATTATATTATCTGTAGATCGTCGTAAGTTATTTTTTACGCGGTTTTATAAGATTCCTTTACGGGGTAGTCAGGAAAAAGACTGTTCAGGACTTAGTCCACTCATGCTCATTGAAAATATTAATGTTTTTTTTGTAACTATGGAGTAAAAAAAAAATACTTACTGCTCTTTCTTCCCTCCTGGACCCTGTAGGTCAGGTCAGTAAAGGCCAGGTCAACTGGCGGCCGCTTGGGCAAGTGTGTGAGGGTCTTGTGCTGCGCCGGAGTAATGGTCACCTTCAAACTCCCCTTCCTGTCGGAGATAATGGGCTTTGAGTCCACTGGACCGGCCAACGTTTCCTTTTCCACTTTCATTTTGACACAATTTTTTTAATTTATATTTTTTAAATCATTCCACTACGTCACAGTGTAACATGCGCGTGCGCCGGTACGCGCGGTTGGCGTCGCTGGCGCTCACAGACTGCCCGCGGCCCGCGCGCCGTGACGCGTGCGGTTAAGTCAATACGTATGTATATAGTCTCTGAACTTTGTCCACTTGATGGACATATTGTTAATGTGTGTTCCAAGTTAATGATGATCAATTGTTTTTTTTTTTAATTGAATGTAAATGTGACCGTGGGGTCTTTGTGTATGGACAAAATGTAGCTAAATGTAAGGTTTTTGGAATAAATTACATATTTAGAACTTAGTGAAGGTATAAAAATAAATTTTATTTTGTAATATTGCAATAAATTACAAAAAGTAAAGTGTTATTTACTGTCCTTATTGACACAATTCTTTCATATAATACAATGGTAAAAATATCCAAAAAGGATTTGGTAATATAACAACATTCTTTGTTAACTAGTCAAATCCTTAACATAAAAGGTTCTAAAAACAGTATTTACTTACTAGGTACTGTAGAAACATTGAAATTAAACAAGCATAATAAATTGTAGCTTTGTTAATTGAGAGCTTGTATACTGTCTTAAGATTTATCACTTGACCTGTGACTGTGACATTAACACATACAAGCTAGACGGAAATCATATCTGAATATAAACAAATTCCAATGTATTTATGCATGAATATAATATTATAGGTATTAAAATCCATTCAGCCATGAAACACAATTTATATTATATGAAGGCAATCTAGTGTGAATAACTGGATAGTGCATAATGTCCTTTTGCAAAAATTAAAGCTTATATGGAAAATATTGCATGTTGAGTGGACAAAAAGGCTGCATTTTTTTTTGTCATTGAAGGACATTATTTTTATTATATATTTTTTTAAATATGCAAATGGAAAAGGGAGGGAAAGGCAATCCAGCCATAAAACATTAAAAAAATAAGTTGACATTTAAGTTTTTTTTTTATTTAAAGACATGAATGTTTTTCTTTTTAAATAAGTAGGCTTGCGTTTGACCACAAACAATTTTAAATGGTGTGGTAAATAGACTAACTGCAGTAGGTATGCTGCTATGTTCTTAGTAGGTAGATCCACAAATTATGATGCAAAATCTAGCTACCTACTTATTACATCTACCTAGTCATTATGAAAATAAGTTGCATATTAAAATTCTAGACAGTCTTTGAGCCAGGACAGTACAAAGAAACTTTCTAAAAGGCCGAACAGCGCAGCGTAAAATGATACAATCAAGACTGTAACGTCCTTAAGTTTACTTCCGACATATTACGATTTCCATCGTTTATAGCGCTAAAACAGGTTCCCTAATTTCCATATTCAATAACACGGCAACTATAACCCTCGATATGTGGAAATAAGTGTCCAATTTCGCAACATTTTACATAGAAACGCAGATTCTTTATCGTAAAGAGGTCAAGCAAAACTCATGCTTACGTTCGCGAATTACGTGTTAAAACATTTATGTAACTACGAACTTACCCTAAATTATTGAGAATGAACACATTATCCATCTTAGTTACTTCCTAGGCACATCGGTTAATTATATAAATGGATTTGTTTTTGAATATCAAAATCAAAATAAATTCGTAAACTTCTTCAAGTACCAAAACGTCACAAACAGATGAAAGAGACAAACAAACACACTGTATAGAGATGTGGTTTTATTTTTCTCGACTACGACGACGACGACAATATTTATCAACATGTTTTTATGAAGGGTTCATTGTGTAAGTTAAGCTATTACTTCATTGGTACATAATATTAGTTAGTATTATGTAAACACTTTTAATAATGTCGTTATTCGACAAGTCCAATGGTAACAATTAGCCACCAGTTGACTCAGTTTAAACCGTTTATGAATTTCAAGATTTATGTTCAAACTGAGAATAGTTATATCTTCGTTACATTTCATCTTTCCCTTAGCAATTAGTAGTAATCTTTATTAATTTTACTGAATAACCTATTTCCAGCCTTACAGACCAAAGCCGTACTAAACAGTAAAAACATTTTTTTATTTAAGCATAGATTTAAGTGTAATAACCCAGTACTGTCATTTCTCAAGGGCAAATCAAATCAGCAGATTCCCTTAAAAAAATCTTAAACATTAAAAATTGAAAGGAAATAAAATATATACGTATCGATATATCGATAAAATATGTTTAATCGCATCACTATGGGTTATCCAAACGTTTTATTCACATAATAAGAGTGCATCAACATTATTAAAAAGAAATAACATTATACACCCAAATAAGCTTGCAATTTTCTCTCATAAATCATTAATGCCATAATTGTGTAACAGAAACGCAGACGTGACAGTTATAAACCAAAGTTACCACAGTGAATAACTACGTTTCTTTCTTTCAAATTAATTCATTGTTTTTGAGTTAAAAAGAGACAAGTACATTTTTATTCTGTAGGTTTAACTCTTTTTACCATACTTGTATTTTCTATAATCTTGTGATTGGAATTAATAATATTTATTGTTTGCAACACTTGATAATTTGTCAAACTGTCAAATCGTGGAAGAAAGAAAATATTTTTGAGTAAAAATTACAATTCAAACCAAATTACGTTCAATGATGTGACTTACGAGTTCAATACGCGTTGTAGTGAACAATGAACTAGTAGATAACAGACCAAGTTATACTATGGAAAGCGTGCGAGTGAGTTAAGTTTGCGTAATTTTCTTTGTTCAAAGGTCCAATTTTTTTACTTACTGATAGTGATAATGATAATGTTATTTTTGTTCCAGAATTTTTCTGTGTCGCTTATCAAAGGCTTTATAGACAGCTTGCGAGGTGTGACAGTGCTGCTATATTTAGATAAAGAAATCAATGAAAGGGCGCTGAGTCGATCACCCCTGGTAGAACCTGATAATCCAAAAAATAAACAGAAGCAGCCAAAAGTTAAACAGTATGTTTTATCAATATTTTATTAACCTCAACATTTTTCACGTGTTATTTAATTAGCTGTGGCTCATTGAAATTGAATTAAGCAACTTGATTATACTTGCATTTGTAATTAAAACAATACAATAATTTTATGACTAAATAATTAGTATTCAGGTAAAAAATTGGTTATGCTTAATTAATTCAAGCCATAAAGTTTCAAGGTAAATGCTAATAATGAATTCTACACAAAGAGTAGTTGCAACTTTATTGTTCAGAGCTCAAACAATAGTTGGACTTTAAAAACTCTCAGGTATTTTGCCCTAAAGGACTTTCCTTGTAACATAATGCTACAAATATTTCTTTTGTGTGGATATATTGTCTAAGATAAGACCTTGTAATTGGTTGAGGATACAAGCAGAAGTATTCAAGGATACATTATTGTTTTACAGTACTGTATAACACTGATTTCCTATTACTGTTAATATGGTAGCGTAACTTGTATGCCTTCACCACTTTCAAGCCATGTTTAGTTATAATAAGAATAGAAAGCAAGTAGGTAGCAACTTCAAGGTAAGCAAAACAAAGAAAATCTTGTTAGGCAAGTAAATTAGTATGCCAACAGCATTTTAAAATAAACTATTTTTATTGCTGTCTCATGTCATTTACAATGACTAAGCGATCATAAGTCAATTATGTTGTTCATAGCTTGTTGACTTAGTTTGTCATAATGTGCTGTGGAACTATTAATGATAATTAGGTAGGTACTTTAATATTGTAATTAAAGTACTAGTATAATGCCTTATACTGAGAACCATATAAATGCAACTGTTTTGAAAAAACACATTCTTTTTTTAAATAATATAGGCTTGTGTTTCACCACAATCTCACCTGATGATAAGGATTAAGGATCACACTTACCTTGCAAATAATATTCTCTATTTCATTTAATTAATTTCACTCTGGGTAAAATACATAGAGACTACAAATTTGACCAGGATTGAATCTAGCATGCCTATTGCAAGGTTTTGTTAACAAAAATCGAATCCAAATATGATTTTTCAAAAAGGAAGGTTTTCATTGTGCAACATTATACACTTGTCATCAAAATCAACACACCTCACAAGTTTATGTTTCATAAGGATTTTCCGTAAATTTGAGTATTAGGAATAAAAAAATAATGTCATTTTACAGTGGATATTATAAGATATAAATTTTCTAAATTCAAATTTAACCTGTATTTTTTTTTATTAAAAGTATGTATGTATTTAATAAGAACACTACTAAATAATATTAACACATAATTTTTCCATTTCAGGGAATCAAAAGTACTTACAAGGGTGTTACAGTCATGTATCCTGAACGGTTTTATATTTCTACTTAGTATATTAGTGTTTGAGTATGCACTGTTGCCGGCGGTGAAGTACTTAGTGACGGTGGTGTTTGGGCATAATCCCGGTGTGGCCCATAATGTGTGGGGCTGGATGCAACCGTTCCTGTCCATGACGTTCCGTATGATATGGGTGCTTCCACTTTTCTTGCTAAGCAAGCTTGTTAATAGTTTATGGTTTCAAGTGAGTATTACTTTTATTTCACTTTTTTTTTTTTTCCCTTTTTTGCGCGCAATCTATCATCCTTGGATAATAAGCACTTGTGGTGTATAGGTATCATTTTAGGTAAGGGACCAGTGTCGCTTCCTATTTTGGGCCTTAGTTGGCTAGATCCTGACTCAGCCTCCTTCTTAGTCTTAGTTGTGTGTGCTCATCCATGAGCGGCCTGGCCAGTATATTAGGATGGGCTGTTATTCTGTTTTTGTAAGAGCAGCTTCACTTACTGTTGGGATTCCCAACTCTTTGTGTAATCTGCTATTGGTAATGTACCATGGAGCATTTGTGATAATAAATATTATTAATAACAGTTAATTTACTAAAATAAAGTTGTGCTGGTCGGTCACTGAGAAATTGAGGAGCAACAGGTTGGCATGGTATGGGCATGTAATGAGGAAGGATGAAAGGCATATAACGAAGAAAGTTATGAGTATGAATGTGGATGGATATAGGGGTAGGGGACGACCCCAAAAGGTGTGAATGGATTGTGTAAAGAAGGATAGATGAATTACCTGCCAACAGGACAAAAACATTTTGGCTGTCAATTTAGTGTAATTTGTAATGTTCATAAACTGCCTATATACGTCCCACTGCTGGGCACAGGCCTCCCCTCAATCAACCGGAGGGGGGTATGGAGCATACTCCACCACGCTGCTCCACTGCGGGTTGGTGGAGGTGTTTTTACGGCTAATAGCCGGGACCAACGGCTTAACGTGCCCTCCGAAGCACGGAATCATCTTACTTTTTCGGACAATCAGGTGATTCAAGCCTGAAAAGTCCTTACCAAACAAAGGACAGTCTCACAAAGTGATTTCGACCATGTCCCCATCGGGAATCGAACCCGGACCTCCAGATCGTGAGCCTAACGCTCTAACCACTAGACCAATTTGTAATGTTAATCCAATCTAATCTAGCCTACAAGATCCCACTGCTGGGCAAAGGCCTCCCTTTTTTTTTTGACGTTGGGAAATGCGTTACGCATACAACAACGCCCCCCGGGGGGGGGGGGGACGTGGTTATGTGGGACTCCCCGGGTGTCGCCACCCGGTATACCCACTAAAACCCAACGGTGTTCCTCTTTGCCGCCGTGTGGCGGGGATACGGGAACGCAATTGCACACAACCGCGTCCCCGCCGGCGGATGCCCTTTGGGGCCCAGCGCCCATGGGAGCGCGTCAAGCGCCTCCCCCTCCACCGAGGGCTGCCCGGAACACTTGGGGAGCCCTACAGCACGAGACCTATGTTGTGGACGGCACCGGCGGTGCAAAGGCCTCCCCTTCCTCTTTCCATTTTTAACCATTTCCATTCCATTTTCCATTTTTTTTTTCCCACTTTTTTTTAATGTAATGGAAAATTTTGCAATATTTTGTTATTCGCCAGGATATAGCTGACTCGGCGTACCGGCACAGAAGAGGTCGGCCGCAGTTCATGTCAAGTGTCAGCAAGATCATTGCAGACTCACTCTTCAGTTTGTTGGTGCAAGCTTTATTTCTAGTTCAGGTATTCACTATGTACTTGTACCACTTACTTATACCCGCGCTGGTTAACCTGAGCAATACTAATCAAAAGCCAAATGTATGTATGGTATACAGATAGGAGATAGCCGTGCTCGTATGCTGTGTAAGAAAAATCTTACGACAAATTGGCATACGATGACGGCTATCAGCTAAACATTCGGAAAAATTTCAGAGAAATATACCTATTTTAACCCGTTAAAATCTATCTTAATCATGTCTGAGACGTCATGTTATCGAACGTAATTATTTCATAGGTAATTATCGAGTAAATACGTGAGAACCCACAAGTAAAAGCTAGTAATATGAACATGTTTAAAATGTGCAAATTAATCCCTTTCATTTGATACCCAACACAAAAAAATATAACTTTCGAAAAAAAACATTTTCGTCCTCTGTTTTATCATATTTACGGCCTATAACCACCGGACAATCAAGACGCTTCTAGAGACACCTCATTTGATAAATTCTGACAGGTGCTTTAGAAGTTAGGTCGGAACAAACGTGCATACACACATACATAGTAGTCAAACACATAACCCTCCTTTTTGTTTCGCCGCAGTCGGGTAAAATTATTCTCGTCTCATTACTAACTCGCACTGTTTCGTCCACAGAGTATGTTAGTCAGCATGCTCCCTATAACCTACATAGGCGAGCTGCTGTGTCTAGTCCACATGTGCCTGCTCTACTCACTGTACTCATTTGAATACAAGTGGTTCAACATGGGATGGGAGCTGCACAAACGTCTCACCTTCATCGAGACGAATTGGCCCTATTTCCTGGGCTTCGGGCTGCCTTTAGCTGTCCTCACGCAGATACCACAGTCTTATATTATAAGGTAAGTTGTTTTTATTAAGATATTAAGTATAATAGAGTTACAGAGGCTTAAACTAATGGTCCCCGATACCGACCCCGCCGGCGTGGTCGACGATTTTCCTCATTCAGCGCTTATCGCTATCGATCCACTAGGGTCGATTAATTCTTTCAAATATTTTTCCTCTCAGACGACGCCCTGAGCCGAGGTTCGCGCCCAACTGGGCACCCTCAGGCCTGTTGTCTTAAACGTTGTACCGGGTGAGAGCCTTCAGCGCTCCCCATTTGTCCGGCCAAGTAGTTAATGCCATCTGCGGCAAATCTACAATAAGTCCCGTCAAAAAAAAAAGAAAAAAAAAAGCTTAAACTAACAGCGATGTATTCTACTCAAAGCACTTAACAAAATAGCACTTCACATATTCCCCTCAGAGCAACAGACAAAATAGCACCTCACGTATTCCACTTAGAGCATCTGACAAAATAGCACATGTCTGCCTAAAAAGCACCTTACATATTCCACTCAGAGCACCTGACAAAATAGCACCTCACGTATTCCACTCAGAGCACCTGACAAAATAGCACCTGTCTGCCTAAAAAGCACCTCACATATTCCATTCAGAGCACCTGACAAAATAGCACTTCACCTATTCCACTTTAAGCACCTGACGTATTTTTGTCACTTATACCTAGAATACGCCTATCATTTTAGTGAGCCGTAGGTGCTCAAATTGAAAAAGTAAGGTGCTATTTACGCAATTTTGTCAGGTGCTCTGAGTGGAACACATCCTAGCAGCACTCTATGATCGCAGTTTTTACGTTTGTCCCGCTTATCAAGTGTTGTATTTTTTAAGAACTATGTTAAAAGAGCAAATAGCTCTATCGTGTTTATCAAGTTTCGTCTTTCCTTTGACGGAGTGAATTGCTGTACTTTATTATGTCAAAATGGCCAGTATAAACTGTAGGCATGTCATTTTAAACAGTGCTGTGCCGTTCTCGGGAAATTTCGTACTTTGGGAACGTCCCCGGCAGTAAAAAGGCGCGAAACGTGGAGAGCTTTATTACTTAACCTTTAGGAAGACCAGAGTACGGTCACGAGCATTAATATGTATACACTTTGGTACCATGTCACATTAACTTTTTTGACAAATTGAACTGTAAGTCTCTCTAAATGTCAAATATGTCAGTGCGACAGAGTTCTAAAGTGGGTATATTATATTGCTCATGACTGTACAAGAAGAACAATTTGAAAAAGAAATGCAGTCAGCCAGCAACGGGAATATTCTCCGGAATGCACCAACGCATTGTAGCAACGCACGAAAATAGTTTCGTGCGTATTCTACTCAGTCAAATTGCTACATTAAATAGAGTATTTTTTATTTATTTAATGGCATGGTGTACAATCTTTCAGCCAATTAAATATGATATAATTATTATTAAAATTAGCGTTACAAACGTTGTAACCACGATAATTATCATTGAGTTCGAACTTCACTATTCAGGATTTAAGATTAAATTCAACCTTGACTATCAGGATTACGTACCAACTTGTTATCTTATCGATTTCTGACTAATATTTTGTGTTATTTAATAATGTCAATTTATATATACCTATGTCATTTTATCTGATAGCCCTATTCAAAGAACGCGTGGCTTATACCGCAGTCGTAATGTCCCTGGCTCTAAACCACTGCATTGGACTTTGAGTTTGATTTCGTGTTTGGACCATAGATAGATAGATAATTTGTTTGCATGAACACAGTACAACGGTCTTAATAGGTAATAATATGTCCTTAGCGTTTTCAACCTGCTTGCTTGCGTGCAAATATTCATTTACAATAAAAATATTATAAATCTCACAACAATTGGCATGCATTCAAAATACAAAACATTCTTAAATCAACAACATTAAAATTTAAATCTACAAAAATATCGTGTCAAGTTAACATGTCAAAATTAATATTAAAAAATGACAAAATACAATATAGTCAGCAGTTAATAATAATATAATTATTTATCTTTATAGTTTATATATTCTTTTACACTATAGAACCCTAAATCACTTAACCATTTTGTTAGAGAGGTTATGAATTTTTTGCCATTTAATAATTTGAGCCAGTTTGAGCTTGTTATATAACTCAATGGTCATGTTCAGGACATTCTGTCTGTATAAGTAGGACTTAGAACTTGGTTGGTGCAAAAGGTTGATGTACTGATTCAGTGGTCTCCTTGATATAATAACTTGTTCCCATAATCTGCAATAGTCCTACACGAACCGGGGATTGTCTTTGGGTGCACTCCCATAGTGCATACAGGGATAATCGCCGGTTGGTGTCACACCACATTTAGATTAAACTGTCTTAAGGGGCGTCTACGTGTTGGCTTCGGCCCCACGCACGCCTTCCAAAAGTCCGGGCCTCCATAGGCCCGAGATATGAAAAAGACATACAATAATAATAATAATAAAAACACTTTATTGCACACAAATTCACAAAACATTTACAGGACATTTACATTTTTTTTATTTTGATATCTGTGAGCGCAATTTTTAATATTACATATAACGCATAAAGAAAGCAGCTCGTGGTTTAGAACGACAATAAAAATGATTAACAAATATTATTTGTTCTCGTTGCAGTGGTTGTGTGTTCTCCATCTTCTTCCCCGTGTTTATACTCAGCGGTAACGAAGCAACGCCTGTGATAGGAAGGTAAGGTTCATACCATGGTATAACAAAACCAGATACGCTCAATCCTTTGAAAACCCGCCATTGCTAGCCGTTTGATGACGTAAGTGTTACCATTAAATTGGTATGTCCATCATTCCAAGAACGTTTTTATTATTGAAAGTTAAGTGAATCACTGACTAATGTATTTAATTACTATTACTTGTCACATGAGGAGCTCGGTGGCGCAGCGGTACACGCGCTCGGTCTGCGATTGTTGAAGTTAAGCAACTTTCGCAAAGGCCGGTCATAGGATGGGTGACCACAAAAAAAAAATTCATCTCGAGCTCCTTCGTGCTTCGGAAGGCACGTTAAGCCGTTGGTCCCGGCTGCATTAGCAGTCGTTAATAACCATCAATCCGCACTGGGCCCGTGTGATGGTTTAAGGCCCGTTCTCCCTATCCATCCATTGGGAAGGCCCGTGCCCCAACAGTGGGGACGTTGGCTGATGATGATGATACTTGTCACATATATAAAAATCATTAAAACTATAAGTAAATCTTGTACTAAAAGTTCAAAATTGCTTTGCAAAGTACATTAAAAACATTGGTTGTGGGTAATTTATTTTTTACAAAATGGCAACGGAGGGTCGGATGACGTCACCTGGGCTAACCTTGAAATGTTAGCTGTCAGTTTTGAGCATACCTGGTTTTGTTATACCATGGCATAGAATAAGGAATAAATCACCATGGTTCACACTACACAATGTCGTTATCAAACCTCACCTGTGTGTAGCGTCTGACGCCCATACCATTAAAGACTGAAGTAAGACCGATGGTGAGGTTAACCAAGCTCAGCCGCTGGTCCCTTCTATCGTGTGGGTTGTGAGGTGGATTACCAACTTCATCAACCCTGGTGTCAGGGTTACTATTGAGCCGCCAAAGGCCACTAACATGGCTCATGTAACTACTTACATGAGTAAGCAGTAACCGGGATCAACGGCTTAACGTGCCTTCCGAAGCACGGATTATCTTTCGGACAATCTGGTAATCAGCCTGTAATGTCCTAACCAAACTAGGGATGACAAGATGATTTTTGTGATATGTTACCACCGGAATTCGAACCCGGGACCTACGGATCGTGTGCCCAACGCGTGAACCAGAGAGTCCATTGAAGTCCTAAGATGGATACACGTATAACAGTTCACCACTTTAGCAATCCATCATCCATGTATCCATCATGTTGGAGGATATACCTAATGTCCAAGTCTTCAATGTTTGTAATATTTCCCCGCCGGGATTCGAACCCGGGACCTCCGGATCGTGAGCCTAACGCTCAACCACTGGACCACGGGGTCGCTGACGGGGAGCGGAGAGTTGCCGTTCTATATGCGTAGTTATTATTCCTTATTCTATGGTCAGTGTCTCCTATCATTTTCTCTTTTCCCCAGCGAGTATCCCCTACGACTATTCTCACCGGTCGTAGCGATATCCAACGGTATGTTCAGAGTGGCGCGACAGAGCGCCGAGGCAGTCACGCATCGCAGCAGGTGATCCTAACTCCATCTAGAATGTACCTTACAGCCTTTACACCTTCCTTTTATTATGGCGCCATTGGTGCTAATTCCTGTAAACACCATCTAATTGTATTAGTAAGTTATATCTGTCATTTTGTTATCTGCCGAAAAGGACAGGGACGGGTAATCGACAAGCATAAAATTTATGAAACAACCTTATAAAAAAATTGCATCGGCTAAATTAAGTTAACAGCACACATCAAACGGTTTGCGTACCAGCGAGATACCTATTTGATTCGCCCGGGTTATTCGTTCATTTACTCATTCTTCCTAAAATTAAGAGCTGTCAATCATCTGTCCCTTTCCTTTTCGGCGGATAAGATAATGACAGGTATAACTTAAAGTAAAATTAGGAGGTGTCTGCAGGAATCGGGGCCATTATCTATTGTTTAAGTAAATATTTAAATCCGTGATACCCTTGGTTCATCATCATCAGCCCATTAATGTCCCCACTGCTGGGGCACGGGCTTTCCCTATGGATGGATAGGGAGATCGGGCCTTAAACCACCACGCGGGCCCAGTGCGGTTTGGTGGTTGTTAACGACTGCTAATGCAACCGGGACCAACGGCTTAACGTGCCTTCCGAAGCATGGAGGAGCTCGAGATGAAAACTTTTTTTTGTGGTCACCCATCCTATGACCGGCCTTTGCGAAAGTTGCTTAACTTCAACAATCGCAGACCGAGCGCGTTTACCGCTGCGCCACCGAGCTCCTCTTGGATCTCTTGGCACCCTTGGTTCGAATCTCTGAATTCGACTTGATTGAATTCATGTTTGGATCACAGATAATTGATATCACTTGGTTTCCAGGATTTGTGCCCGGTTCATGGCAATAGGCTTGCCCCATATTACATGGGACTTAAATAGCTGGTGAGGAGTGGATGTATAGTTGACGACAGGTCGACATGGCAATCGGGGCATGAGGTGAGCCGCGGAGGCGGGGTCGCCCCGCACACCCGCACAGTCCCCGCGGCGTCTTAGTCTTAGTGTCGCACGAGTCCGTATCGACCGCTTTTATCGATTATAAACTCGCTCACATAATTTATTGAATTAGAAATTAACATTAACACAAAAGAAAAACAATAGGTTTAAAAGAAATCTAATCTAAATATTTATCGTCAATCAAAATTATACTATATTACATATCTTATATTATATTTTACATATACTTGCTAAGAAATAAGTGTGCGTCAAGCTAGCGGCCTCAAAAAAAAAATGGACACGAAAAAATAATTTGACCATACCAAAAAATAGTACTCTTATTGAAAAAAATAGTACCTGTTGTAAAAAAATTAGTACCATCACGGTTCTGGATTTATAGCCATGTTTTATTGCACTTGCTAGCTTGACGGTGAGCGAAATTTGGCGAGAGTTAACGACAAGGTCTTTCGCTTTGATTTAAACGCCAAAAAATAGTACCGAAATAGTACTCACCCCCTGCAAAATACCGAAAGTAATACTTCAACGGTTCCAAAGTTATAAAGGCAGTTCTTTGATCCCGCTAGCTTGACGTTTTGAAAATACCTATTATCTGGGGAACGCTTGCATACTTCAGTATGTAACTAATGTCAATAAACTCGTATGAAATAGTACTCCCTACCATCATAATTTTGATCCGATTCTCTTTATAGAAATGTTAAAAAATCATCATAACCTATGCCATACATTTGTTGTTGATACAGTCACGTAGACAATTACATAACCTCACAATTTATTCGTAAGTATTGCCATTTTAGAGGTCTACCCTACCATTTCTGTGCACTTCAGAGTGCTGCTATTACAAAAAATTCCTATTGCATACACCCGTATGTACTAATTTTAATAGAAAAGGCTGCATGGGTCTAGTTCTTATCGAAAACAATCTGTGATTTTAATACATCATAATACATTTTTAATCTGCTGTTTTATTTTATAATTCATACCTTCATGTTGAATTTGTTACGGATCGAAGTGTTTGTTAATAAACAATTTGCAGTATTTGTAGAATAACTCAAAGAGTTTCAACAATGATATTACTTTCATCTGACAACCCTGGCACTTCACCAATTTTTACCCAAAAATGGGGAAAAATACTAAAATCTGACAACATTCTTGAGCATGTGTAATAATTTTGTTCGCGACTGTACTTGTCTTGATAAATGTATGACATAGGTTATAATGACTTTTTGACATATTTCTACAAAGAGAATCAGGTCCAAATTATGATGGTAGGGAGTACTATTTCATACGAGTTTATTGAGATTAGTTACAAACTGAAGTATGCAAGCGTTCCCCAGATAATAGGTATTTTCAAAACGTCAAGCTAGCGGGATCAAAGAACTGCCTTTATAACTTTGGAACCGTTGAAGTACTACTTTCGGTATTTTGCAGGGGGTGAGTACTATTTCGGTACTATTTTTTGGCGTTTAAATCAAAGCGAAAGACCTTGTCGTTAACTCTCGCCAAATTTCGCTCACCGTCAAGCTAGCAAGTGCAATAAAACATGGCTATAAATCCAGAACCGTGATGGTACTATTTTTTTTACAACAGGTACTATTTTTTTCAACAAGAGTACTATTTTTTGGTATGGTCAAATTATTTTTTCGTGCCCATTTTTTTTTGAGGCCGCTAGCTTGACGCACACAGAAATAATTGAAAACTAAGAATAATATTTTAGAAATAAAATTAACGTTAGATGATTCAGATGAATAAATATTAACTTAAATGAAAACGTGGTATTATTTTATTCACATTTTGTTACATACATAATAAAAATATATCGATATTGAAAACGTCACGTCACTAGAGAATTGCCATGTCGACCTGTCGTCTACATTATGTACGGTCACGAGTACTAATATGTATACACTTTGAAACCGTGTCACATTAACTTTTTTGACAAATTAAACCGTAAGTCTCATTAAATGTCAAATATGATAGTGCGACAAGGTTCTAAACTGGGTACATGATATTGCTCATGACTGTACTATACACCACTACCTCTTGTTATGTTATGATAAAGTTGAAATCGCATAGTTTTATAGTAATGCGATTAAAAACATTATTATCCTAATAATTATGAATGGACATAAGAAAAGGAAGGTTATAAGGCAGTTTACACGAGCCATTATTGTAAAGCTTAAATACGTTATATCAGTAAGTTTAATTTGGCAACACTAAAAAACGTAAGTGTTATCAGATTAAATTGTAATATTGTACCTTATGAATAGGGCTGACGGTTCGAACTTATATATTGTGCAATGTCATGTAAAACATTTTAAAAGTCACATTTTTTTTGTTTTGGTTTTCTCCGAAGGGTAAGGCAAAGGGAACTATGCCCATACAGCCATGTCTTACGTATTTTTTTTACTTGATGATTAATGAAATGATGAAAGGTGATGATGATGAAAGTCACATTTATTATATGAAAAATCAAGTGTTTTTATCGTAGATTTTTGCTGTCACTAACAAACATAAATGATGTTCCCGTCATATAAAATTGCCAGCAACTGTAACATAGAACTCACATTATTCACGATGCGATTTTTTCTTTTCTCGTGTTGCCATTCTCAAAATAAACTATGACATTGCATCTTGTATAAGTTTGTTCCATTACAGACGTATGTTAATGATGTTTGCTTGATAATCTTTTTGTCACATTTTGATTTAAAAAAAAAACATTTATTTAAACAAGTTGTAAGTTTTCAATGAGCATAGTCAACATACTTATTAAACATCTTAGTGCAATGATCAGAGTTTTGTAAGACTTTTTAAACAGGGAATTATATTTGTGCTTTATTTTTTATTTTGTATGAAAAAATAACCTTTACTCATAAACCATAGAGATGTGAATATTTGACCATTGCCCATTATGATAAATTATTATGTATAATTATGTGGAGAATATTATTTATTTTAATATAATTATGCTCATAAATGTTCTAGTTGCTCATGTTGGCGGTGGCAATAGTTTATTGTTAAGTAAATTGTTACATTTTGTTTCTGCTTGAATCAATCATAAGGTATACTCGCCAAATTAATATTAATTTGACAGCTGTCAAAACAGTCCATAGTCCTGCGGGCTTAGCACCGTAAGCGCGCGACTCTTTCTCGCCTCGACATACGTCACCCGTCACTCTCTCACAGTACTGTACAGAAAGAGACAGATGATCTCTCTCGCGTCGAGAAAGAGTCGCGTGCTTGGTGCTAAGCCCGTTGATAACATGTCGTTCGCAACAAGGCTGTATGCTATTGTTCTGTTCTTTGATTTATCATTTGTCAAAAATTAATCAAGATATAATAGGTATACTTCTCATCAAAAAAATCGAACCAACTTAATATATTTTGAAAGTTGATATTTCGTACAAAGATCATTGAAAAAAATACGAGTATTAATAATAAAAATAAACGTCATTTTACAATGGGTTTATAAAGCTTTTATTATCAATTCTTAATATTACTGTTCCAAGTTTGAAATTTAATTAAACTTGTGTATTTTGTTGAACTAAAATTGGGAAGTACTTATTTCGTTTTTTTTTTTATGAGAAGTACATTATATTTAACGCGGTAATCTTTACGAATTGCCTTCGTATTGAAGTTATTTTAATGTGGTTAATACATACATATATAAGATCACGCCTATTTCTCGTTGGAGTAGGTAGTGACCACGGAATTCCGCTTTTAATGCGATTATACTGTATCAGTTACTAAATGAAGTGTCGTTTCACTTACTATCTAGTCGCAAGTTCGCTTGTTGCAGAAACAAAATTGTATTGTTTACTATTTCGAACTTGTTACAACTTTGCACAGGTTTTTTTTTTTTACTAAAAGTCTAATTATAAGACATTCCAATCAGAAGTACGACACATTAGGTGGTTGGAATATATGTGAAAAAAATAGGTAGGTAGTGGCCCCGATTCCTGCAGACATCTCTTAATTTTACTTTAAGTTATACCTGTCATTTCCTTATCCGCCGAAAAGGAAAGGGACGGATGATTGACAGCTCTTAATTTTAGGAAGAATGAGTAAATAAATGAATAACCTGGGCGAATTTTTAGACGGTTGTTTTAGATTTGTGCTTAAAATTGACGTGTGTTCCATAAATTTTATGCTTGTCGATTACCCGTCCCTTTCCTTTTCGGCGGATAAGAAAGTGACAGATATAACTTAAAATAAAATTAGATGGTGTTTACAGGAATTAGCACCATTATGATTATAAAGTGTGCCAAAAGTGATAACACGCACAATTTGTCGAGTTTGTATTATAATTGAAATTCGTTATTGGCTCGAGTCTTTTTACGATTTGATGTAACGGCTTTTCTTTTTATCTTGTACACTTATAATTATGGCAACAAATGTTTTAAGTGTTGTTACTTAACTCAAGTTTCCGGGCGTATAGGTAATCCTGACTTCTTCAGTGTTGTATAAAGAGAAAATATATTACTTGTCGCGTAGATAAATCATAACCGTAGCTTGCTATAGGTGTAAGTACCAGAATCTGATGGCAAATGGGGAAATATTTTTTTTATATTAAGCAACACTCTGGCAATTGGATGAAAACGTCTTGATACTTTTTATTTTTTACCTATTGATGGACATTCAAGTATACCGAAACAAAGTATTAAGACTAGTTGAAATGAAAAAAAAATGTTTTTATTACTTACCAGAAAACAATACAATGAGGCACGTACAGTAGGATAGGTACTTATATTAAAAATGTAACCAAATGAACAGAGGTTCCCAAACTAGGCGGAGCCTGTTTCTTGGGAAACCGTAAAAAAGGGTACATGTGTTAGTCCTACTTACCGGTCAACTCTTGCACGCGCTTCAAAATCGAAGATTGAGGTTGATCTCCAACTGCTTCTTCACTAACTTTACAATAAACAATGTAAACAATCTTGCTTGCTTATGATTGATGTAGGTTTTTCGACATTCTTACGAAATTTAGAATAATTTCAAGGAATCATTGGAAAATCTCAGTATTGTTGACAAAACTCGTACTTTGACTTGACAGGTGACAGTTTAACATTATCATAGGAAAATCAATATTTTCTCTACTTTTTTTATGCCATCAGATCCTGGTAGACCTTTATTACTTATATTCATCCTATGCAAAGTTGTTTCAATATATGAACGGGAATGTATAGAAATGGTGCCTGGATATGACGGTTATTGTAATTCTCATATTGAATACCGCTTTGTATAAAGTTTAATTATAGATTTTATATTGCAATCACTCATTTGGAATCGTCTGAAGTGAATTGTGATTGTATTTTTTTTACATGACATTGAATAAAAGGGACTGAATCGTAACATGAATTGTTTTATTTATTTCACAAGGCAAAAGAAATGAGGATGAAGACCCAGCTATGTAAGGCAATGGTTAACACGCTCGTCTGGGCTTGACAAGAGCAGCGGGGTCGTCTCGTCCGAGTCAGAAATTCTATTTAATTTCTAAGCACGCGTGAGTGCTATAAAAACAATAGCGGAATTTAATGGAACTAATTGACAAGGGTAGTTCCCAACTAGTCAAATCAGTTACTTTTTTACTAACGTCAAAACACGGAATTACTGGATTTTTTGTGAAAAAGCAACCTGTGACGTCATAAAAAAACATGACGAAATGACGCACTTATTGTTACATTTTTCTTTATTAAAAATCATAAATAAGTTAAATAGAAAAAAAGAAAACGTTTTCTGTCACCTTTAGATCTGTCTTTATTTAGTAATGAGAATTTCATAATTTATCTTTGACCTAAGAAACTACACAATTCTATGCAAAATTTACGACACTAGCGCCGCAGCGGGGCTTCCTACGTGGCGCTGAGTATATTTTAAACCTGGTAAACGAAGAAGATAATAAATAGCCTACGTTTTGTAATAATGCTTTGGCATTTATATTTGGTTGTATTGTCGATGGTTTTGGGTACTGTTAATGGTATTAAAAAAAAATATTTGTTCACATAAATAATTTATATTGGAATCTCAACAGAATTCATCTTTTACTATTTATTTCATAACAACAAGTCTATATTATGTTTTGATTAATATACTTAATTACATGTATAAAAGATGGCAAGACCTAACAATCTGACTATACAGTTCTAAATACAGTATCACAAATGCTAATACATACTACACTGATATTGGGTAAGTTATCGCACTGTATATGCCTCTTATCCTTTTCTGTTCACTCAGAACGGTCATTTGCTAGAGCGAGAGAGCGACCGCACGCGACAGAATTGAAAAGGCGATAGCGTGCGTAAATTCAACCCTAACACCAGTATTCTAAGATGTTAACTCTATCCTTCCTCGACTGCGTCCTCAGTTGACGCGACGCGTTGCTCGAACTCAGCTCTTTGAAATGTTAGCTGTCACTTTTAAACATACATGGTTTTCTTATACCATTTCTCAAGTCATAAATGTCAACTTAAAATAACAAACTGTTCAGCTGAGGCCGAGTCGAGTGGTGGAAGAGACTACTGAACATCTTAGAATACGGGTGTAATTCTTTCTCACTAATTTTACATTCCTTTTGTCTTGCAGACTTTACCTCATTACATATTAAAATATCCTGCGTGGATCATATATCCAGCTTAAGCTCCCCTAACCAAGTCTCTGCCGCATCCGTCTCACAATGCAGCCCGGCTATGCCACCCGGGAACCGGTGCAGAGGGCACTCGTTCACTATGTGCGATATGGTTTGATCCGGGTGACCACATTCACAGTATGGTGACTTATAATTATAGTTTATACAAGTTTAAAAGCGGTATTTTTGGTTTTCATATACAATCGCTTTGACATTCGATCAATAAATTACAATTATTATTAGTCGCAGACCCACATTCTCGAGAAATGCATTTTTAGAGGTGACCTAACCTGTATTGGGCTGGTTTTCTTTTCGCGGGTTAGAAGGTCAGACAGGCAATCGCTGCTGTAAAAAACAGAACCTGTCAAATCTTCACTGACTAACCCTTCTGACACAGAATAAAGAATAATACTATGTATAGAATGGACACTCCGCCCCGCACTAATTGGTATCTAGCGTTGACTCCCCCTCTGAGTCTTACTTTAGGCAAAATGGTCGTAAGCCACTAAGGAGTAAAAGAAAGCGCGCAGACGGTCTGTCTCGCTCGCACTTACACGTTAGGCCGCACACGGTAAGAACAAGATTTTTGTACGGAGTGTCCGGGCCGTGACATAGAATATGATAGTATTTATTTTAACGAAAATTGTCGATGGAATGTCAGAAGGAAATTCAATTCCTCAACAAGTATCAACCGCTGACATAAATAACAAACAAAATATTACATGATTTTTGTTTTTAAAGCACTAACCCGTGCTTAGGGAAACTCACAAAGAGGAAATTAAATTGACAAAAATATAACTCGACACAACTCTATGGCTTTAAAGCGCTGCGGGTTCAACGCCGTCCGAGTCACATTTTTTATTTATTTATTTTTCTCTTGATGAGAAAAATACATCCCATAAGCAGGTAAATAACAGCAGTTGAAACCACATTCAAAATAAATTCAAGTAGGTACATATTTTTTAACATACATATTTGGTTAATGACAATAGGCGCGCCCCGTATTATATGTGGTATTAATAAACTAATCTCAGCTTCGAGACTGCCCTGAAGGTCATGTCAATGTGCAAGTTCTCATATAAAAACAGACACTTGAGCATGATCTTGAGGGCAGTCTCAGCTGAGACTCGTTTATTAATACCACCCTAAAACATAGCTGACAACGAGTGGGTGTAATAACTATACACTTCTGCCTACCCCTTCGGGGATACCAATGTTATATTATTTTTCCAGGCATATAAAAATTCATAAGGGGAAATAATATTTAATAAACATACCTACTTATCAGGTACAAAAATAATAACGTCAAAAGTAAGTAAGTATACTTATACTATTTTTAATACCTATGCAATAAATCATCATTTGTGACTCATTTTTATATGCACAAAAAATAAAAATAAAACATGAGAAGGTACTATAAAAAATAACCCTAAAATAAAATAACATTTCCGTAAAAGAATAATTTAGGTTTCCCTAAAATATTACAGTACAGATGACCTGCAAAAATAAACGATTATTAACCTATAAATTGCTACACATTAATTTCATTTCTTTTCCAGGCACAACTGCGTAATTGTTTTCTAACTATAACTAAGGTACCTATGTATATTTGAGATCTATACATCTTATTACTTATTTTTATTATTTTAACTTAATAATTCTACATATTCATATTATACATACTCATAATGGGAAGGCCCATTTGCCCGGCCAAGTAGTAGTAGTCGTTAATGCCATCTGAGGCAAATGTGCAATAAGTCACGTTAAAAACTAACATAAATGTATTATTATTGATTCAGTTGCATCAAAATGCGATGTTCAATAAAAATAAATGACGGCAGTGAATAAATGAAACATTACAGGAATGTCAAGTGTCAAACTTAACCTTACCATAGACTATTAATAATTAAACAATTATATAAAATTGATCTAACTAAAATTACACAAGCAAAATAGACAATTTTGAGCATTACATTATCAATAAATTCCTTGGTACAACATCACAAAACAATTAACTTAATAAGTTTTTTTAATTGTTAGCCAGTTAATAAAGAACATTCATAATTAATAAAAACAAAGCCAAAACAGCCTTGGTTTCTTGCTCCAAAGACTAGTTTTTACCAAGTAAGTTTAGCTGGAAATCTCTATTTTACCATTTGATAGATCTCTTCTATTTAATTTTATTAACCGACTTCAAAAAAGGAGGTTTCTTCTTTGCTTTTTCTGTGACGAGTTAGTTTTTAGTACTTGCTTAAATAATATTTCATTTTAGAAATACAAAGAAATTATAATCTTATTTGCACCATGAGTAGTGTTATTTTATCAATTCCTTAAATATGTAACTTATAAAACTAATCATGCCAGAAATGTATCACTTTACGACATTTAACACAACAATGGCACCGATTCCTGCAGACCCCTTCTTAATTTTATTTTAAGTTATACCCGTCATATTCTTATCCGCCGAATAGGAAAGGGACGGATAATGACAACTGTTTAATTTTAAAATTAATGAATAACCCGGGCGAATAAAATAGGCATCTTAAATATGCAACCCGTTTGACGTGTGCTGTCAACTTAATTCTATCGGGTTATTGACCAATATAAAATTTTGGAAGGGATTTTTAAATATCTGTCTAAAATTGACGTGTGTTCAATAAATATTACGCCTGTCGATTACCCGTCCCTTTCCTTTTCGGCGGATAAGAAAATGACAGGTATAACTTAAAATTAGATGGTGTCTACAGGAATCAGCACCAATGTATTCTTGAAGTTAATGTAATATTTCGTAAGACAAAAATGCTATTTACGACGTTTTTATAGTACAGCGCCGATGTCTATTATAACGAACTAAAATCTCTATTGTCTTAAAACTTAAAATGTACCTGCGTCACATCAAATCACCAAAAAAGTATTTTTTATAAAGTTAGTAATGTGGTAAAGTTCAAAATAATTCAAATAATTTTGTTCATAAAATGGTATAATTATAGTAATATACCTAATAGGTAATTTTACTCCCCTTTTCTCTAACATTTCTCTTAGGTTAATTCCTCGTAAGTATCACTTAGGTTAATTACTTTTCTTTTCCTCTTCCTTTTCCCTTATGTTAACTTCTTTCGTCTTTTCTTTTGTTCTTAGGTAAACTTTAACTTTCTCTTAGGTAAATGTCTCGAAACTTTTTTCTTTAAGGTATTAGTCTCGTAAGTTTAGAGCAGTCTGACGAGCAACATACCGACAGCAGCTCCAACTGTCAGCCCCACGCTGAGCATCGTCACGATTACCGACGACGCTTTCTCCTGTTCGTGGACGTCCACCACCCTGGAAAGAGAGTTTAGTTTTATAAATACCTACTTATACAGGATGTTATCGTAACGAAAACTTTGAAGTATGATTCAGACAACGATTCTGAATTGATATCAAGTGGAATCATCCCCCCTCCAGTATTACATACCAGAGGTCAAAGTTTCTTTCTTTTTAACTTTCGCATTGCACTCTTATTCACTATTCAGTTCAGACATAGAATAACAATACGTATAGAACGGTAACTCTCCGCCCGCACCAATTCGTATCGGGCGCTGAGCTAGATTTACTTCACCTTCTCTGGGTCTTAGTTTAATCTAAATGGCCGTAAGTCGCTAAGGAGTAAGTGAGCACGCAAAGACTGTATGTTTCGCTCGCACGCATCTAGCCCGGTAGACAGGGTAATGTAATAACCGCTGTAGGATGTTTCAATATTTTGATATCGTGATCTTGCGAGGAATATTCCTCTAACTAGCCCAATTGACAATATAGTACGACTATATTCTTTAAGGTATTAGTCTTGTAAATAAGCTCACGAGCTTATGTTATGTTGTGTTCTCTTAGAAATCGAACGCCATTAGGCGAACAAAAACAAATCATACAACAGTCATGAGTAATATAATGTACCCACTTTAGGACTGTTGCACTAACATATTAGACATTTAGTGAGTCTTACAGTTCAATTTGTCAAAAAAGTTAATGTGACATGGTACCAAAGTGTATACATATTAATGCTCGTGACCGTATATAAGCTCAGGACTATGTCGCAATTAGGATAGTAGAAGTACATCCATCGCAAGATGAACTAAGTACCCACCACCGAGTTTTCTGTTAGATCAACGTGATAGTTGGAAAACAAATCATTAGGTACGTACACTTAGATAGTATGTAGAGTTGAGATAACCCAGTGATCCGCGTCACATACTAGATAGGTCATAGCTGTTTATTGCACACGTGCACACTATCTATTTACGTAATTTGATATACATACATAGTTTTACTATAGTGCGGTGCTAAACTAACGAATAATAAAGATTTTATCAACTTATCTATCTACTATACAGGGTGTTAGTGACATCGTAACGAATACTGAGGGGGATGATTCAGACCATGATTCTGAGATAATATCAAGTGGAATTTTCCGTCGCAAAATTATTATTTTTTTTTAGTTTTTTTACATTCATCATCACCATCACCAGCCCATTAACGTCCCCAATGCTGGGGCACGGGCCTTTCCTATGGATGGATAGGGAGATCGGGCCTTAAACCACCACGCGGGCCCAGTTCGGATTGGTGGTTATTAACGACTGCTAATGCAAGCGGGACCAACGGCTTAACGTGCCTTCCGAAGCACGGAGGAGCTTGAGATGAAAACTTTTTTTTTGTGGTCACCCATCCTATGACCGGCCTTTGCGAAAGTTGCTTAACTTCAAGAATCGCAGACCAAGCGCGTTTACCGCTGCGCCACCGCGCTCCTACTTTTTTACATTATTTCAATTCTATAATACTCTTGCGATGGAAAATTCCACTTGATATTAACTCAAAATAATGAGCTGAATCACATCTCTCAGTATTCGTTACGATGTCACTTACACCCCATACAAGTACCTACAATACAGGTAACCATACAAGTAGTTGTTGATATCAAATGGAATTTTCTGTCGGAAAATTCATGTTTTTTTTTGTTTTCTGTTATTTTCAGTTCCATACTTTTGCGACGGAAAAATTACGTCGCAAAAGTGGCGAGTAGGCGCCGCTACTTCAAAAGCGCACCCCTGATGCCGGGCAGCAGCGGTATCAGTACTGGTTGGAGGCCGTGGAAACGGATTCTGGTAGGGCTCTAGCTAGAACATCACTGATTGAGAAATTGGTCGGTGTACTGCGGAACGGAAGGCGATTGGGGCAACCACCGTTCTACACGCCCTATCTATGGAGTATAGAAGGCGATTACTCCACCGACAAGAGCGCAGCTCTTAAATAAAGAGAGAGAGTAAAGGGGAACTCACCTGGTAGAGTTGATCATGACGATGTTGGTGAGGTATCCGTTGGTAAAGGCGAACACTATCATGATGATGATGTACTCCCAGTCCCAGAGGAAGATGACGGGCAGGTGGCTGCGCGGCTGCGCGTTGCACAGCATCAGCATAGGGACGCCGATGATGCGGAGCACGCTCGCGCCGGCTATCAGCCATTGGTTTGTTGGCTGGAAGAGAAATTATAATTCTTACAGTCATACTCACCAACGACATACCTACTAACACAGTTGGCTCAACTGTACTAACACAGTTGGCTCAACTGTACTAACACAGTTGGCTCAACTGTACTAACACAGTTGGTTCAACTGTACTAACACAGTTGGCTCAACTGTACTAACACAGTTGGTTCAACTGTACTAACACAGTTGGCTCAACTGTACTAACACAGTTGGCTCAACTGTACTAACACAGTTGGCTCGACCAAAGTATATTTTACAAACATAATTATCATAGAGGTATCATTTAAGTCTCTTCTATCGTGTGGGTTGTGAGGCAGATTACTGACCTCGTCAACCCTGGTTTCAGGGTTACTATTGAGCCGCCAAAGGCTATTGCAACGACTACTAACTTACATGACTATACTTAGTAACCGGGTCCAACGGTTTAACGTGTCCTCTGAAGTTCGGTTCATTTCACTTTCGGACAATCAGGTGATCAGCCTGTAATGTCCTAAACAAACTAGGGATCACAAAGTGATTTTTGTGATATGTCCCCAACGGGATTTGAATCCGGGACCTCCGGATCGTGAGCCCAACGCTCAAACCACTGGACCACGTAGGCCGAAATTTAGTATTTTGTTTTTTTGACGTGACTTATTGTACATTTGTCGCAGATGGCATTAACTACTTGGCCGGAAAAATGGGGAGCGCTGAAGGCTCTCACCCGGTAAAAATTAGTAAGGTTAAGATAGATAGATAAAATACTTTATTGAGCATAATGGACACAAAATATGGAGATAAGGACAGCATAATACATAAAAGCACAACAGGCGACCTTATTGCTCATGCAGCAATTTTTTCCAGGCAGCCTTTGGGTATTAAGTAAGAAACAAACGGACAAAATATGCGTAGATAAATAAATCCAGTACTCTATAAGTAATTCATCTAGTGCTCTGCAAACAGTAATTCTAGAGCCATTAACTAATTACAACCACCATAACACTTTAAACAACAAACACAATTAATCCTCTAATGGGTAGATATCATCATCATCAGCCCATTAACGTACTTGCTGGGGCACGGGCCTTCCCTATGGATGGATAGGGATATCGGGCTTTAAACCACCACGCGGGCCCAGTGCGGATTGGTGGTTATTAACGACTGCTAATGCAGCCGGGATGGCTTAACGTGCCTTCCGAAGCACGGAGGAGCTCGAGATGAAAACTTTTTTTGTGGTCACCCATCCTATGACCGGCCTTTGCGAAAGTTGCTTAACTTCAACAATCGCAGACCGAGCACGTTAACCGCTGCGCCACCGAGCTCCTTAATGGGTAGATATAGAAAAACCCAATCTTACCCGTAAGAGGAATCCAGCAACTAATCTCCCGGCGTAGTCTCCACAGTTGAAGATAAGGTAGTTCACTACCGGCACGAAGAATTTAGCTGGAAACAAGATGGAACACATGATCGAAATCTTAGAAATCCTAGCAAATTTATTTATTACGAGCATTAATATGTATACACTTTGGTACCATGTCACATTAATTTTTTGACAAATTAAACTGTAAGTCTCACAAAATGTCAAATATGTTAGTGCGACAGAGTCCTAAAGTGGGTACATTATAATGCTCATAACTGTACATAGAACTGCTGTGTTTTATAAAACTTGTTACTCAGTATATGTAAGGACGTACAATGCCCTCCCCAGCCATTTAAGAGAACTTCCTTTAAAACATTTCCGTGTTCAGCTAAAGCTGTGGCTAAGAGAAAAGTTTTTTTTATCCTTTGAGTTATTGCATCCTAACAATATTATGTAAATTTGATGTAAATATAACTAGTTAATTTAGAGTAAGATTAAATTAATAACATATTTGGTGCTAATTCCTGTAAACACCATCTAATTTTAAGTTATATCTGTCATTTTCTTATCCGCCGAAAAGGGAAGGGACGGGTAATCGACAGGCGTAACATTTATGGAATACACGTCAATTTTAAGCACAAATCTAAAACAACCGTTTAAAATTTTACATTGGCCAATAACCCGACAGAATTATGTTGACAGCACACGTCCAACGGTTTGCATACCAGCGAGATACCTTTTTGATTCGCCCGGGTTATTCATTCATTTACTCATTCTTTCTAAAATTAAGATCTGTCAATCATTCGTTCCTTTCCTTTTCGGTGGATAAGAAAATGACAGGTATAACTTAAAATAAAATTAGATGGCGTCTGCAGGAATTAGCACCACTAAGTACCTAATGTGCTGACCCATAATATTTACTTCCATCACTATGTATGACCACATTTACTACAATAAATTTTATTTGAGTTCATTTCAACAATAAATGTGCCTACCTAGTGTGAGATAGAAAAGAATCGATCGACCTAATATCGACTGATACATCACTATACTAATGAAAGTCACAACACTAGCTTATGTACTTTGAGAGATCTAATTCTTATCGCGCCTTGACACTATTGTATAATGTTATCTTATTGAAATATAAACACTAATTGTACTGAACTATTCGCTTGAATTTGACGGCCCCGATTCCTGCAGACACCTGATTTTATTTTCAGTTATATCTGTCATTTTCTTATCCGCCGAAAAGGAAAGGGACGGATGATTGACACCTGATAATTTTAAAATGAATGAATAACCCGGGCGAATAAAATAGGCATAGGCATTTCATTACGATGTCACTAACACCCTGTATGTATAGAAAGATACAAAAATAATACTCACTATTCCAAATAGTCCCTTTGGTAACCGGATGAGACTGTACCAACACCGTCACAGCGGGGTAGACACACATGCTGATCCCAAATACGGCAAATATACTGAACGCGTATACCCACACTTTCTTCAAGATCAGCGTTATAGACACCTCTCTGTGTCTATTACTCGCTATGCCCCCAGAACCTCTTAATATATGATATGTGAAAAAGTCTATCTTGTATAAAAGGACGTAGGAAATAAGCGAAGATATGACCATTATGTCTGCAATAGCGAAGTATATAAGGGCGCTGTGTAGAGGGGACATGTTGAATGCTAGGGATATGATTTGTGCGACAGCAGCTATAATCCCTCCTAGGGATTGCCCGCTAACTATCGCCCCCATGTATTCCTTGGAGAATCTGGAGGCGATCCCCACAATCCCGCCGATGAAGATTGCGCTGGCAGCTGCAAATAACATTTACAATTTACAATACAAAACTCTTTATTGGACGTAAACACAACATTAATAAAAAAAATGCAAAGTGACAAGAGGAGCACAAATACGGCCTTATTGTTAAACAGCAATTAACTTTCAGGTAACCTAAGGACCCAGATACCGACCCCGCCGGCGTGGTCGACGATTTTCCTCATTCGGCGCTTACCGCTATCGACCCACTAGGGTCGATTGATTCTTTCAAATGTGATCCCCTCAGACGACGCCCTGAACCGACGTTCGCGCCCAAATAGGCACCCTCAGGAATGTTGTCTTAAATTTTGTACCGGGTGAGAGCCCTCAGCGCTCCCCATTTGTCCGGTCAAGTAGGTATCAGCAGCAAATCTACACTACGTCACGTCAAATAAAAAAGGCGTAAAATAATTTGCTAGAAATATTTCATAATCATCATAAACAGCCTATGTACGGTCACGAGTACTAATATGTATACACTTAGAAACCGTCATATTAACTTTTTTGACAAATTAAACCGTAAGTCTCATTAAATGTCAAATGTGATAGTGCGACAGGGTTCTAAAGTGGGTACATGGTATTGCTGACTGTACGTCTCACTGTTCCACACAGGTCTTCCCTCAATCAACCGGAAGGGACTACGAGTATGGAACATACTCCACCACGCTGCTCCACTGTGGGTGCAGGTGTTTTACAGCAAACGATTTTTTTTTGTGTGAAATCGAAGTTTTTAAAATATAAAGTTAATATCCGAAATCGGGCGTCATTATTGCTAATAGGTAGAGTACTATCTAGCTTAGAACAAACTAGTTGATATATGATATTATACAAGTAAGTAGATAGTAGAGGTCAAGAGGTCAAGCTCACAATATAATTATATTACAGTTATATTATAGTTACATTATATCATCATCAGCCCATTAACGTCCCCACTGCTGGGGCACAGGCCTTCCCTATGGATGGATAGGGAGATCGGGCCTTAAACCATCATGCGGGCCCAGTGCGGATTAATGGTTATTAACGACTGCAGCCGGGACCAACGGCTTAACGTGCCTTCCGAAGCACGGAGGAGCTCGATATGAAAACTATTTTTTTTGTGGTCACCCATCCTATGACCGGCCTTTGCGAAATTTGCTTAACTTCGACAATCGCAGCCCGAGCGCGTTTACCGCTGCGCCACCGAGCTCCTCACTTTATACACATTACATGTCAAATATCATGTCATTACATGTTACATTATATGTACCTATATTACATGTCAAATAAAGTGCCAATATTCGTTTGTATTGACCCTGGGGTCGTATTTACACCACCATCTATTGCAATTCTAAACATAGTCTGCCGCTATCAGGGGTCCAACCGGCCTCGATTACTTCTTTGTTACTAATACTAGATATTTAAGTTTACACTACTAACAAATATGGATGTTTTTTATAAGTCCGAAATAAACTTTTATTATTATTATTATTAATTCTATCCCGATTGTGCTTTTATATTATTAACCGATGTTATTGCACCGTCCTGCATCCAAGTTTTTTTATGGCCGATTCCTGGTAGTGGTTGCCTGGAAGAAATTGCTTCAGAGCAATAAGGCCGCCCATTTGCACTGTTGCTAAATTTGTCCCAGCTTACCGGTGACGACGACTACGGTGACCATCGTGATAATAAAGAACGTGTTCTGCCATTCGTCCGTGTCGACTTGCACGAGAGATGTGGTGAGGAGGAAGCATAGTGTCACCACGACGAGAGAGCCCTGCAGGCGACTCTTTACTGATACCCTGCAGGAAAATAAACGCGAAATTAGCTCTATATGTACCTATTTATGCAAGATGCAAGATTTTTCGTCAGTCACAAATAGTCCGCATACTATTTTTTAGCCTTCTACGTTAAAATTGCGGAATGCTGCATACAAATTTCCACCCCCCATTTTAGAATAGTGGCGGTGTTGGCAACCCCAACATTTTACATACATAAACAGCCTATATATAGGTACGTCCCACTACTGGGCACAGGCCTCCCCTCAATCAACCGGAGGGGGTATGGAACAAACTCCACCACGCTGCTCCAATGCGGGTTGGTGGAGGTGTTTTTAAGGCTAATAGCCGGGACCAACGGCTTAACGTGCCCTCCGAAGCACGGAATCATCTTACTTTTTCCGACAATCAGGTGATTCAAGCCTAAAAAGTCCTTACCAAACAAAGGACAGTCTCACAAAGTGATATCGACAATGTCCCCATCGGGAATCGAACCCGGACCTCCAGATCGTGAGCCTAACGCTCTAACCACTAGACCACAGAGGTTGGTTTTAAAAAAATTTTAACCATGGCAATACTGTAACATACCTATACCTTTTTTTCTAAGGGTGAACAATACACGCGATTCCCTAAACTTCGGGCTTTTGTCTTATTTTAACCAGCACCCTATTGAAAGTTAAACAGGGGGGTTAGAGAGAGACAAAAATAGCCTATGTCACTCTCCAACACTTCAACTATCTCCACTTAAAAAATTACGTCAATTCGTCGCTCAGTTTTACCGTGAAAGACGGACAAACAAACAGACCGATTCAGCCAAAAACAAAGAAAAAAAAAACAAACAGACACACACATACACTTTTGTGATGTACCTACTTAGATGATACTGCGTTCCAATTTCCAGCACCCATATATAACCCGTATTATGTACGAACTCGTTTTGTATGACTCATAGCCACTCAATCTGACTTAATTTAAATAATTCGTTTCGAGAGTGTTGCTTATCATTAAAAACACAACGACGACGAATTTAATAAAAACATCATAGGGCAAGACCAAGAAGAGCTTACATACCTAGAACAAATAAAAGAGAAGGCAAACGTCGTGTCTTATAAGGAAGTCAAAGGCCTTTGATAGACAAGAATGGAGAATGCTACACCGACAAAAGCCTCTCTCTCTTTAATTAAGAGCCGCGCTCTTGTCGGTGGAGTAATCGCCATTCCTCTCTTCTTCCCGCCAAATCCTTCACCTCCTGATACGACACGACCTGCACCTTCTATTTTATTTGTTTCATAAATGTTCTCCTAGGTCTACCCCTTCCTCTCTTCCCTTCAATTTTTCCTTCTAAGATGTTTGTTATAAATGAATCGTGTCGTATCAGGTGGCCAATCACACGACAAGAGCCATGGCTGTTAAATTGATGATAATGACTCATCATTAAATATACATAAATTATTAAGTAATTATAAAGATAAGCAACTACGAAGGAATAAACAAAATAAGGTGATTCAAATGTAAGTAGGTTCAAGAAGGTAGGTGTTATTGAGTCATCTATTCTGTCATTTAGATGGATCTTACCTAGCTCAAATAGGCATCTCTATTTAATTATTTACTACTGTAGGTAAATAATTAAAAGTACTACTACTAAATTGTTTATTCCTATTAACTACATCCTAAATTTTTTATTTACTTACATACATAAATACACGCCTATTTCCTACCGGGGTAAGCAGAAACTATGGAATTCCATTTGATTCGTACCTAACACTTACACGCAAGCCGGTTCAGAGTAGATCGTACCGATTCTTTTCTAAGCACATCTCCAATTGGTCAAGGTCCTTCTAGGTCTTCCTCTGCCAGCCCTACCACCAACCTACTGCTTTTGTAATACTATTATCCCTTGTACGCTCTACATGTCTAAACCAACGTGTGTTTATTTACTTAATTATAAAATTGAACACAAAATACTTACAAATGGCCGTACAAGAAGTTAAGTATCAGGAATATCAAGTTGGGTATAGCGGTGGCCACATTCAGGTATGATGTGAACTCTGCCTGGAACTGAGTCTTCGTCACCTCCAGGACTGTGAGGTTCTTTGGTGTGGTGTCTCGAAATTTGTACATCCAGTACTGTGGATGGATATAAAAAATCACACTGTAGAGATTAAATGACGATTGGCTATTTGGACAGAGGACTTACAGAAGTGGGTCATTCTAAGCATTTAAGAACTCTTCAGAAAGGGGACAATCGAAAAAGGGACACTACACAACAGGGCTGCTTCAGAAAAGGGATGCTTCGGAAAAGGGATGATTCGAAAAAGAGATGCTTCGGAAAAGGGAAGGTTATGAAAAGGGACACTTCAGAAAACTGGCTTTGTGGAAAGGAGACATTCATTTCATCCAGGTAAAGAAACATTTTGGGACTGGGGCACTGGGGAACAGGACAAATTAATATGGGTATAAATTATGTCATGTTAATGGGCAATGACACATACTCTAAGCTGTTTAATAACATCCAGCTAAATAATATTTAATTTAGCTTCCAGCTAAAAAAGAAATACAAATATATAACATCACTGTAATCTAACTACAACTCATAACAGAATAGATTATTCAATCAATCAGTTAGTAAGAATTTTGTTATGATTATTATTATTTGATTATTTATGGTATCTATTATACAAACATAAACAGTATATTATTATGTCCCACTGCTCGGCACAGGCCTCCAGTCCATCAACCAGAGGTATAAAACATACACTGCCACGCTGCTCCACTACCTGGTATAGGTATGGTATCTATATACCTATATAAAGAAAAATAAAAAAGAAACAAAAACAAACGTGGAATTTTCGCAATTCACTGTTTTTAAATGCAGGCTTTCCTATAAACTTCATTCTTTTAGAGGAAAACAGTTACCATTTAATAAGAAAATTAGCATTGCAGCTCTCTAGAAAACATAATTAAGTTTAAGGAAAAGAATTTAGGTACAAATATATGAAATGCAATTAGGTAGGCATAAAATTCATTTTACATATTTTTTTAAAGTACCAAAGTAATAATTAATCAATTATTTCTATTAGGATTTGTTATTTGCAATTATATTAAACTATTACAATGTCTGAAAACTGTAATACCATTTTTGTTGTGAATTTAAATGATTATAAAGGAAATTTTGTAATTAACTAATTCTATTGTTATGCCACAGTACTATCAAGATATTTTTCAGAGATGAAAGAACAATAGACTGTTAAAATTATATTGTCATGCAAAAGGATTTAGATTTTAAATACCTATTTGAAATTGGAAACAATTACGGCTTTAGGGGAACTTCTCAATGTAGACTTTTAGGATAAAACATTTTTAGATTATTTTACATGATCTGAATTTAAATTCTGTCAGGCACCAGGCCTTGAAGTCAAGGTAAGATTCTTCAGCAAAAAAAGTTGCATAAAATATTAATACTTACATCATTAGCAGTGATGAGGAAATTCCATGGGACTAAGGATGTGATCCCGAATAAATAGAAGAGGAAGTAAACTACGTTATATCTATCTCGTGGCTCTTCCGTGATGTCCAGTACTTTGGTAGAACATGAATCTGTGACCAGTTCTTTCTCTTCAGAGTCATCAAGAACCTCATCTAAACCTTCGTCATTCTCGATCGTATCGCACGCCGCAGCGTTGATGGATCCCGTCGTATCCATATCGTAAACTTAATTCAACAATCAATAAACAAGACACCACACAACACAATGCACTTAGAATATAAGCTTGGAAGGTCAAGTTCGTCACTTTAAATGCCTACCACTTTTATTTTTTTATTGGTTGTTTGAACCTTTGCTTTTTGATTTATTTTATTTGTTGTATTTATTTATTATTTTCCCGGAGTTCGACCGATTGCGCCATCGGAATAACGACAACGACATCGAATAACGAACAAACTTAGCGAACAGCTGCGCAAACTGACATTACGATTGACGTAATTTTGACGTTTCGTAGAGTTGCCGTATTAGTACACTGAGCGATTCAGTGAACGAATCAGTTTCGCGATTACTTTAATTACTTTTTATTTATTTATTTCCTGTTTCCGAATATTACTGAGATTTTATTTATGTTTCTCCTACTTCCCTTATTAAATACAGAATAATTATTCTGTCATGAATCTTTTTATTCACAAAAAACAATGCTGGTTATACCTAGTCGTGGAAAAATATATTTGCAGGCCATTAAAATAAATTAAAACTAAAATTCGTATTACTTTTAATTTTCTCAAATGGCTTGCCTATCAGTTTTTTACGCCTCTATCCTGCCAAATATCTAGTAGATTATTAATAAATATTAAAAGTCTCTTTGGTTGGTTTATTTATAAAAAAAATATATACAGTAACGGAAAACATGGTTTTCAAAAAGTTTATTCGTCTACCCATTATAATTATTCAAATCTTATCTGTAATAAAATAAAGCTTCTATCTTAACGGATAAACATAAATCACTAGCGTTGTCACTTTCGAGGTGAGCCAACACAGTGTTCCATTAAACCTATACCTAATCATCTATCTACGATATCTATTTTTTTTTATAGTTAGCAGGACATGGACGACGAATCTCTTGACCACGTATGTTTATCCACTGAGTGAGTACTGTAACAAAAAGAAAATAATAACAATTTAATACTAATTAGTAAGTCCTTCGGGGTATCATTGAAAGTTACCAAAATGACAAAACTGATACTCACTCCATTTAGTTCCGCGTAGCACGGGGCAACCAGTGTGGAAGGTTTGGAAGTCAAAGTCTCCTGAAGGTAGCAGGTTCCGCCAGAACAACGCGGCACCCTTTACAGGGAAGATAGTGAGTCGCAAGGAAAGGAACACCGTCGCTCCGCCTTGTTCCACGTTAGACAGCTGTAAGACAAATGATAAATTGGCATTGACCACCATGTAGCGTATATATTTTAATTCTTTTGTTTTTACTTGTTATATTTACAATAAAATATTTTAAAAACGACAGATACACTTCATGCCGGTGATAGAATAAAGAATAATAAATAATACCTGCGTATAGAACGGACATTCGTACAGGTACCGAGCTAGGTTTACCTCACCCCCTGACGGGTCTCACTTTAGTCTAAACGCCGTAGGCCGTTAAGAAATAAGGTAGCGCGCGCGGACAGCCTGTTTCACTCGCACTTACGAGGTAAGGCGGCAAACAGTAAGAAAGAGATTTTTATATGGAGTGTCCAATCTATGCCACAAGTTACTAGAAGGCAGTTGCAAACACTTGGAATTGGACCAATACCAATTGGAACTAAGATGAATTAAATATAGTCACGGTCTTGTCACAGTAGGATCATGATTAATTCATCAAGTTGATCGAAGTAGGTAAGTATGGCTACGCAAGTAGATACTCACATAAATAACAGTAGTTGCAATTCTGTTGCCTTGTTCTTTGATTGTCTTTTCATCCTGAAAACAAGACAAGCCATCTAAATGCGTTAACAAAATATTTTTTCAAGTACACTTATTTCATGCAGGATTTAACTATTGGCAGAGTCAGTGGTTCCTAAATAGGTTTTCACAACTTAAAAATCCTGTCGCGTGTCAGGAAATTTGATCTATCTTTATCCAAATATCTTTACCAACAGAGTTGAATTTGCTTTATACCCCCTTAGGTAAATTGAATACTTTATGAGTATCCAGTAGTCACCGATAAAAGATACGTGAAGCCGTTGGTCCCGGTTACTATTTACTGATGTAAGTGAGTAATCGTTACATGAGCCATGTCAGGGGCTTTTGGCGGCTCAAGCATAACTCTGACACCAGGGTTGATGAGGCTGATTCCACCTCACAACCTACACGATAGAAGGGACCGATAAAATATATTTCTTGTCATCAAAAGCTTGCGTGCCCCTTCGAAGCACGGAATTATCTTACTTTTTCGGATAATCAGGTGATTCAAGCCTATATCTTTACCAAACAAAGGACAGTCTCATAAAGTGATTGCGACAATATTCCTATCGGGAATCGAACCTTAAGGGGGGTTAAAATGGCCAAATCGAAGCAATTCATCTAAGGTAGCAATATTGTTTGTATTGCGCACTTAATTTTACATGCGCAAATGTCAAATTATAATATTGCTTTGTTAGATGAATTGCTTCTATGTGGCCTTTTTAACCCCCCAGATCATGAGCCCACTGCTCTAACCGCGCAGGCTGTTCAACAACACTTACAATCCAGAAATCGTAGTGCGGTGCGAAATGGCCGCCGATCCCGTAGTTCGTGAGTACCAGCCGCTCAGTGGCCACGAGGTCGAGGTCTGTGAAGTGGGAGATCCTCCGGCGGATGGGCAGGGTGAGGGGGAAGGACTCGTTGAGGAAGACTCCCTTGCAGATCCGGTCAGGGCTCGTCTTGTTTACATCGCCATCATGTACTTCACATCTCTCCAACTGTGGACAGTATAATACAATATTATAGTCTGTTTTTTTTACTTGAATTATCGTACCTAATAAAATACCTAATACTAATTATGTTTTGATGTTATAAAAAATGTACGCAATAGGACAGAATGTAAATGATGAGATCGTAATAACCAGTAATATGCTCTAATGCTTTTTATTGAAGTTAATAAACTAAGTAATACCTACGAACTGAACAAGTCTTACGTAGCTATTAAACTAAACATCTTTCACATATATCACATCTTTCAGAGATGTCTGTCCTCACAATCCTAATAACATTACATCCTTTGTTCTTGTAAAAAATTGTGTTGGACAAAATACGGTGTATTATGTGTTTGTATTTAACAAGGGGTGTACTACCGGATGAGGGAATTTTTTAAGCAGTTCTATCTCTGCATCACTGATGACGTCATGGTACATTATGACGTCAGGATTGCGATGCAGCAGCTCCATCTTCACTCGCGCTAGACGCAGGAACGGATGTGGACCGTACTTGTAGTGGCACTTCAATCTGGAACACAAGATTCTCAAACTTATTTTGCCCATTGGCCACTTCGAGAATAAAAAATATGATACCTCCTAATTCTAAAAACTGCTTTGGCTAGTATTCTTTTTAAACGTACCGTGAGATATTGTTTTTTTTCTTAGTGTAAAGAAGAAACGCGTAGAACTTTTATTATGTTACAATAAATTCAATGCATTAAGTAAGTAAACGTAAATAGAAATAATATCGATTTATTTGTTTACCTCTTGGTAGTTTTTGCAGAGGCTGGGATTGCATGGCGACAAAGGTGAAAGAAAATGTTTTCTTCGTAAGCGTCAAAATCACCCGATTCTTCTTCAAGCCACTGTTCATATTTATCCTGCGAAAAAAAATTGCCATAACAAACAGGTGCGAGCCAAATTCGCGTTCCAATGTAAGCGCAAAGGAACTGTCGCTAACTCACTAGGTACGAATCTAACGAATACTTATGCTTTAAAATATAGTTAAGTATTCGTTAAAATAAGTAAAATTCTAAATAAATAATTCTGATAAGAACTTCTGTAGTGGAAAGGGAGTCAAGAAAAAAACGTAGAAAATGTTCTTTGCTTATTATCATTCATGTAGTAAAGACTACAGTAAAGAGCGAAAATGCGAATGCACTCTGACTGCGTCATCATTTCCGTCGCATACGGTCGCATTATCTCGCTCTAACAACTGACAGTTCTGAGTGACAGACAAGGATAGAAACAGCAAAGTGCGGTTGCATACTGCCATGTAATTCAACCCTTATTGTTCAATTCATCCCCATAAGGATATAATTCAGTTTGGATGTAAGTTGTGTTTGTATGTTAGCATGTAATTAATTTATGCTCCTTACTTCCATCTGAAGTGATTTAAAGGTGGCTTCCAAGGACCTCTTCTCTCGATAGCAACCCCACAAGTAGTTTTTATCTTGGAGATTAACTGTTGGATACCGAGCCTTTAGTCTAGCGATCCAAGGTTCAAAGTTTTTGATGAATTGATCTGAAAAAATACCGTAAGTTGTTGACATAGGTACTAAGTATGTAAATTATCCAGTATAGAGAGTGTCTTTATAATTTTACATGTACCTGCAGGTAGTAGAAAAGTTTTTCCACAATAGTTTACAAGCTTAGTTAAATAAAATGATAAAAGGCCAAGAAATTGACCTAGTCGATAAGTATGTCGATTTGTGTGACCTAGAGGTAAACGTTTAAAATTCCTTACGACTCTCGTGCACTCCCAAAAAATAAATATGTGTTTTTTTTGTATCTTAGAATTTTAGTATTAATATTATAAAGTTAAAGCTGCCACAGAAACGCTGTTTGAATCATCTGATAAAGATGTAAAGGCCTGATATATAAAAGAGTTTACAATAAATACATTCACATAATAGGTAAGTAGATACCTATTTAAGTAAAAAAGTCAAGTCAAATGTCAAATCGATAAAAAAGGAACTGACCTAAAGCATCATAGCCATGGTTGAGTTGATACATTATATCCCGTCTAGAATACCTATGGTCATCATTAAATAACTGATTCTCAAATTTGCGCACAGCTTCGTGCATCCACATTACACCTTGGTCGTAATAGTTCATTCTGTATAACTCCATTGCTAGCTCGAAACAGTCTCCAATTGTCATAGGTATGCTGGAAAATGCCAAAAAAGTATAGAAATATCCACTCCGAGTCGCTCCTTTTCAATAAAATCCTCTCAGAAATCCACCGATGTAGCCAACCTGAGTAGAGATTCCGGGCACGATCAGGCATGTTGTTTTAAAATTTACACTAAGTAAATGGCATCGGAAGCGTAATAGACCAGGAAGGAATAGAATAGAATATATTTTTCTGTAAAATTTTGCAATATTTGTAATTTCTTGGATCTAAAAAATATTTGTAATTATTTTTTTATCAGAGAGAGATAAAATTAAAAGCACACAGGGGCGGTACCAGGAGCGTTATGACGACGGGTTTATAAAATCGTACTTACAAGCGTTCAATATACGGTTTTCCGCTTTGACTGAAACAAAGAACAAGAAAAAATATAAAAGGATCATGGTTCGATTTTCCACATTTGCTATCTAGAGGGACTACTTTCTTGGTAAAATGAAACCCTAGAAAGCCACGTGTTCTATTATGTTTTTTTCCGAAATAGTGAATCTATTCAAGCAATAAGCTGTTAATAAACTGTTAGTATTTTATCTATCTATCTATCTTGGGACAAATATCAGAAGGGGCTGTGAGTTTCTTTTCTTGCGGGCCATAGGTTCCACTGCTTCGTTCTACTAAGCTTTTTCAAGTACTTATTTAAAATTTTTTGACAAAAGAAGTGGAGAGAAAATTATTTATAAATCCTTGAAGTTCTACTCATCGTATGCAATGGAGACATGAGCCTAGGTATGTATATTAAAAAAAAATCATCTTGAAATCACTATTGGAATCAAACCGCTAGTGGAACCTACTGTCCGAAAAGGACTCCAGTACATAGAGAGTTGAGCATGATTTATGCATACAAGTTTGGATAAATACAGTCGTAAAAGTAGAACAAGGATAATAAAAAAACTTTCTTCAAATGGGTCTTTTGTAAGTGTTTTTTAATGCGCTATTCAAAATCTAGAGGTTACCTTACTTGTTCGTTTTCTGCTAAAATATTACCTGTAATTAGTGACAAGTAATCCTTCAGAGAGCTGAGTTTTATTAAGGCTGTACATTGATTGCAAGCGCAGAAGGCCCATAACAGCGCCGGTGAAGTCTATCTTCTGAGGATACACTAGAGATTTATTCGTTTTAAATTCTGTTGGACAAAAATAAACAAAGTAAAAAATACAAGGAAATCGTTTTTGGGTAAAAGTGAAAATCACTTCAAAAAATTACAGTTACATTATTTAAGCATCTGTTGACACAACTGTACAAAATATAATAATTATTTTCCCCCCGCTTTGCTACAGGCTTCGCTAGAGGTTTCTGACCTACTTAAAATGTATTTCCACATACCGTCTTATCTTATTCGCGTTCCTTTCAAATGAAAGGTTTTGATTAAATGAACGAATGATGAGTTAATTCAAAAATTCCCAACTCTATTAAAATGGCAATGGTCACCTCACCAGTCCAGTCACCCCATATGCACTGCGGGCTGAGCACCCACCGTAAGCACGATCGTAAACAAAGTTCACGCGACCGTGTCAAATAGTTCGGTAAATATAAGTAAAATCTTCTTATGTTATGTTACTATGTATTTGGCCGAGTTAAAAGGAGTCCAATAGGTCCAAATGACATTTCAACTTGTGACAACCTCGGAAAAAATGAAGCAAAGAGCGAATCATTTTGTCCTTTTCTCACTCATAGTTTGTGTCGTAAGCTAGAAGAGAGCCGGGTTATAGTTTCTGAATTCTTATTTTAGCCTTCCTTCTACTTCTATGCTTTAGTTATTGTTCTGAGCGAGAAAGAGTCGCACGCTTACGGTGCTAAGCCCGCAGTGCATGGGGTGTATAGGATGTATAGGACGCCATATTCGTTTTTACGACATGGTATAACAAATGATTACGATAAGTATAAGCTGATTATTGTAAATAACTTATTTAACAAGAGTATTGTTACACATTAATGATATTCACACCTACCGATTTTCCCATTAAGAGCATCTTTAACGTAATCCAAGTCAACGGTCAACGATTTTATCAGTTTGTAACAGTTGACTGGATTCCCCAAGTAGTACTGAATGTTGGCTGATGCTGCATTGTTTTCTATTTTTAGGTTTGTCAGGTACCTGTCACATATAAAATTATTAAAAATTTGGCGCGCAACTTGTTGCCCAATATGTTGAAAGTTAGCGCGGAACTTTTGTTTAACTTCACTAGCGAATTTTTCGGCATTTTTCAGCGACTTTACGGTAAGACGAGATCGCGATTTACTCATAGCCGATCATATTTGAAAGAATCAATCGACCCTAGTGGGTCGATAGCGGTAAGCACCGAATGAGGGAAATCGTCGACCACGTCGGCGGGGTCGGTATAGGGGTTTTCAAGTGTTTGTTGTCGCTAGCTGATTGGCTGCCTCTATGGCTAGAGTAATCGGGTCGTCGGGAGTCATGAGGTCGGTTATAACCTCACAACCAAGAACTTACTTTTTGATAACTTTCACTTTACACTTTTTGCTGTTAACAACTGCTTCCAGACTTTGTATTACACTTTTCTGGGTCTCTATCAGGGGCTCCATGTCTCGTACTCCGGAGTACACCTCGGATTCGATCGTTGTAAACATGGTGGACCATAAACAAAGCAGCATGGCACTTCGCATCATCATAAACTATCTTCTATGGTCTAGAAAAAAATACTTTAGAGAGACTTAACACTAAGAGACTAAAAACTTACAACAAAGGAAAGTAAATTTCTTACCTTTTATGAACTTCTTTTTTGTTTATAGGTAGTTACGATAAAACACTTCAGTACTTACACGTATTATAAAATGGATTTTAGGAACGGCAAAAACCTAAGTACGTGATTAATAAGATTAACTTTGCAGGAGACATTTTATTTACTAAGGTACAATCAAAAAGCAAAAGTGCAGTCACTGAGCCCAGCGAATTATTTGTAAACAGTGGTGAAATTATGAACCATTTATGTTTTTGTAGGTGCTTTTGGTCTGTTACAGAAACGACATGTAACCAGGAGGTCTTAAGTGCAACCACTTAATTTATTACTTTGTAAGAAACTGATTCGACTTTTGCACCTTATCGTACAAGTTTACCTGCACGTTTTTTCACAGACAAATGGAATAAGAGTATCAACAGCAATATATAGCATCAATATGTTTAAGTTTCAGATTCTTGAATGCTATTTTAAAATAAAACATCCCAAACATCCTCTGATGTTTAGGCGGAGTCGATGCCATTGTGTAAACATAAATAAAAACTGTAATAAAATTATAAATAAATACCAAAGTTGTCGTTTAATATTTGATAAATAAACATTACAACTTAAACGATGTATCCACAATATAACTTAGTTACTTCATGTCCAGACATAAAGTACTGGATTGGGCACATCTACCCAGGAAATCATGGAAGTTTCTGGGGGCGCCGAAATTATAACATAAACATAAGCAGCCTATATACTGCTGGGCACAAGCCTCCCCTCAATCAACCGGAGGGGGTATGGAGCATACGTACTGCGAGTTGGTGGAGGTGTTTTAACGGCTAATAGCCGGGACCAATGGCTTAACGTGCCCTCCGAAGCACGGAATCATCTGATTTTTCAGGCAATCAGGTGACTCAAGCTTGTTAAGTCCTTACCAAACAAAGGACAGTCTTACAAAATGATTTCGGCAATGTCCCCATCGGGAATGGAACCTGGATCTCCAGATCGTGAGCCTCGCTCTAACCACTAGACCATGGTAGCCGTAATTAAAAAAAAAACTTACGAGAATTACTATTTATAATCATGCATCTAAGAAACTGTATACATAATAATACATATACCTCTAGTAGGGAATAAACGGGGTTTGCATTTAAAGAGGCTTAGGGGCGCCAATTTGAATTCTCGCACCACTTAAAAAAAATCCTAGGGCTGCCACTGATGACTATAAAATTTTAAACTGTAGGAATGTTTGTAAGTAGTGCATATAATTATTCTTCATCCCTGTTTATTCTTCTGCATCGTTGTAGCTTCTGACCATGCCTGTATATCCACATGGTTGCCACTGAAACAAAATGCGAGTCATAGCAGTTCCCCCTTTTTTCTTAGGCATTAGCCACTTGGCCGGACGAATGGGAAGCGCTGAGGGCTCTTACCCAGTAAAAAAATTAAGGCTTGAGGATGGTCAGTTGAATGCGAACTTCGGTTCACGGCGTCCTCTGGGATGTAGGTATTTGAAACAATTCATAGACCCTAGAGGCGACAAAAGCTGAACATGGGAAAGATCCATGCAGTTTCAGAGTTAAAGTTGCATCTATGCTGGACTGGAGAGTGAAAAAAACACATTCAGGGGCCTTTGGTGGCTCAATAATAACCCTGAAATCAGAGTTGATGAGGTCGGTAATCCACTTCACAACCCACACGATATAATATATCTTTTTAAAACAGAATGGGTACTTACTCCATTGAGATCCTCGCAAGACAGGACAAGTGCCATAACACAGCAGTTTGTTGGCTTCTCCCGTCACTCGGAGGTTCTTCCAGAACAAGGCTGCCCCCTTAACGGGGTAGACAGTCAAACCGAGGTTGTAGAACACTGTAGCACCGCCTTGCACTACGTTTGACAACTGCAATATTGAAGTGTAAATCGTGTATGCAAATCCAAACTAAAAAATATTTTATTCAATGCAATAAACTTTTAAAAGATTTTTTTCTATGATGTCGTGATTACCTAAGTGATTTACACATGGTTTTTTTTTATACCCACGATCAGTAACCTAACACATTTATTTTGACGTCATCATCATCAGCCGTACGACGCCCACTGCTAGGCATAGGCCTCCCCCAAGGATCTCCACGACGATCGGTCCTGCGCTGCCCGCATCCAACGGCTTCCAGGATTTTGACGTGACTTATTTTATTATTGCCGCAGATGGCATTAACTACTTGACCGGACAAATGGGGAGCGCTGAAGGCTCTCACCCGGTACAATGTTTAAGACAACAGGCCTGAGGGTGCCCAGTTGGGCGCGAACCTCGGCTCAGGGCGTCGTCTGAGAGGAAAAATATTTGAAAGAATTAATCGACCCTAGGGGTCGATAGCGATAAGTGCTGATTGAAGGAAATCGTCGACCACGCCGGAAGGTTCGTCGTAACCTAACTCGGTACCCTTAAGAAAACAATGAATAAGATCACGTGTTGTGTATAATATAGAATGAGAGGGTTTTTGACTGGGTCAAAGATAAATTATAAAATGCTAATCTAGAAATACTAAGCCAGTCTAAGATGATCAAAAAACTATCTTACTTTATTTTTCGACTTTTTTCGAATTTTATTTATGAACTGTGTAACAACGAGTACGACGTTTGATCGCTTTTATTGGTGTCACAGGGCAGTATTTCCATACAAACTTCAAAAAAAACTTTCGTTTTGACGATTTGTAAGTAAAAAGTATCTCATTTTTTTTTTGACGTGACTTATTGTAGATTTGCCATAGGTGGCATTAACTACTTGGCCGGACAAATGGGGAGCGCTGAAGGCTCTCACCCGGTACAATGTTTAAGACAACAGGCCTGAGGGTGCGCAGTTGGGCGCGAACCTCGGCTCAGGGCGTCGTCTGAGAGGAAAAATATTTGAAGGAATTAATCGACGCTAGTAGGTCGATAGCGATAAGCGCTGATTGAGGGAAGTCGTCGACCACGCCGTCGGGGTCGGTATCGGGGTCCTGAAGTTTTTCGTGTCGCGAGCTGATTGGCTGCCTTTATGGCTAGTGTCTCATTTGATTAGGTTGTCAAGTAGCCTATTTAGGCAATGGACTGTTAGGTATCTCTATTATTTTAATTAATAGCTAGTCATAATCCAGAAAAAAATACAATTTATTATATGATAAACACAAGATACTCACATAAAAGAGGATGGACGCCAGCTTGTTATTTGCCTTAAGATTTCTAATCTGAAAAATAAATACCCACTATGAGCAACGGCCTCCGTGGTCCAGTGGTAGAGCATTGTGTCCTGGGTTCGAATCCCGGTGGGGACAAATCACAAAAATCACTTTGTGATCCCTAGTTTGGTTAGGACGTCACAAGCTGATCTCCTGATTGTCCAAAAGAAAAAAAGATGATCCGTGCTTCGGAAGGAAGTTAAGCCGTTGGTCCCGGTTACTACTTACTGATGTAAGTACGTAGTCGTTACATGAGTCATGTCAGGGGCCTATGCGGCTCAATAGTAACCCTGACACCAGAGTTGATGAGGTTGGTAATCCACCTCACAGCCCATACGATAGAAGAAGAAGACTATGGTGCTAATTCCTGTAAATACCATCTAATTTTATTTTAGGTTATATCTGTCATTTTCTTATCCGCCGAAAAGGAAAGGGACGGGTAATCGACAAGCATAAAATTTATGGAACACACGTCAATTTTAAGCACAAATCTAAAACAACCGTCTAAAAATTCGCCCGGGTTATTCATTTATTTACTCATTCTTCCTAAAATTAAGAGCTGTCAATCATCCGTCCCTTTCCTTTTCGGCGGATAAGAAAATGACAGGTATAACTTAAAGTAAAATTAAGAGATGTCTGCAGGAATCGGGGCCTATGAGTACTTATTACTTACTCATATTTACGTATATATATGTATAAGAGATAAGGAAATATCTTAGTAATTTATGTTTATTCAAAACTCCAAAATCCAAATGTGGTGGTTAATGGGATTTAAATAAACGTTCTTTCAGGTTGAAAATAAATACAAACAAAATAAACAACGATCATTCTAAAAAAATAAGTAAAATGTCTAACCTGCCAAAAGTCATGGTGCAACATACAATGGCCACCCACCCCGTAGTGGTCCACTTGCCATGGATCAGACCAGTTTTGGTTGAGCCCTGACACATCTTCTACTCGTCTTATCACCCGCCCCAGAACCTTTACTTCTTTCGGTAAGAACACCTCTTTCCCTGATGCATACTTGATTCTGCTAGTTTTATTGCTGTTGAATTGTAGCTGAAAATCATAAAAACAGTTCAGTACCGAATATCCATCCCTGAGGCACAACCTTAACACAACATAAGTACATATGACGCCTTTTTCCCGTTGGGGGAGGCAGAGACTACGGAATTCCACATACTACGATCCTGACACACCACTTTCGCTCCTTCCACTCTCATCAAAGACTTCATTCATGCTCGCAATTTCACCTTTTTTTCAAACATCAATCATCAGTGCAAGAAAACTCATATTATTATTAAGAAGACTAGGGTGAAAGCAAAGTTGTATCCAATTGAAGCCTAGATACACCCCGGACACTTCATACAAACAACCTCGTTTTACACAGACAACTACACATTGACATAATCGTACACGCGCATCTGTGTGTGTGACGTCTGACACCAAATTCAAGTCTAAACTATGTCCGAGGGGGGGGTGAGGTAAACCTGGCTCAGACACTGGTGGGGAGCGGAGAGTTGCCGTTCTATATGTAGTATTCCTTATACCAATATAGATCTAGATGGTAGTTCACCATAAAAATAAACAATGAAAAGATAAGATAGTAGCTAGTAAATTATAACACTTTATTGCCGTCTGTCCGAGTCCACATTTTTTCTACCTTTTCTCTTTGTAAGTACGTTCTTACCTGCTGTTCAGCTAAGTGTTTCATGTCTTCTATTTCGTTATCGCTTATTGCTTGATGGATCATGAACACATTTGGTTTCATATGCAGCTGTTCAATCTTCATCGGTCCCAAACGCATGTAAGGATGGTGGCCAGAGAAGTACCAGCATGTGAGTCTGAAAACGAATTTAACAGAATTTCGTCGAGTACCAGATTATTGTAATTTTCCTTCATTATCGATTTCCGTCAATGTTGTCATACTGACTTTACAGTTTCACCGGGTGAGCCCTCAGCGCTCCCCATTTGTCCGGCCAAGTAGTTAATGCCATTTGCGGCAAATCTACCATAAGTCACGTCTATCAAAAATACTGTTTGTAATTTGTATATTGCCTTTTTGTTATCTACAAACTAGTTTGATATTTATGCATGAGATTAATTGTAATTAATGTTTTCGAAAAGGGATAGATCATAAGAATGATTCACAAAAACGCAGATACTGTGCATATGCCTTCACTAATCCAACAGCTTTCATGACGTTACATGGAGTATACTCCAATACAGTAAGTAAGTAATCTAAACTGCTTTGTCCTGTGTTCTTAGAACAATCTATCAAATATGTCACTTCTAAAATTACACTTATAAAATAAACACCAAAATTCACGTTTACTAATTGTCATTTTTATGAATACACTTTAACTTTATCAAACATAATGACAACACCAACGCTGTCTATGTAATATTAAGATGAAGTCGCATTAAAATGAGATTATTAATACTACCTCTGTGCTATTTCAGAATTTATTAACGACTCTCCTCTGCAGAGCATTGAATACTCGACGGTGGCTTCACCGTGGGCTGTGCACTTCAACGAACTTAGATTTTTCTTCTTCTGCAAGTAGAACAATTTTGGCGTACTTAGCGATCTACTTAACACTACTCAACTCTTCAACTCAATCCCTACTACTCTTCTTTCTACTCTTCTCTTTTTACTCGTTAGGTCTTATCTGATTCCTTTTTTATGGAATATAGGCAAACATTTAACCACAATTTCGTCTGATGGTAAGTGAAAAGTGATGATGGTAAGTGAGGATGGAACATGCTTACCCAGACAGAGCCTTTTCACTCTTGCCTTGACCCAGATTGTATTTGCAGCAATAATTCGCGAGCAGAGAATTGCAGACCTTAGACGTTCGTATAAGAAACGAGGAAGCGGGACTAACGACGTAGGTGATGGCATCCAACCCCACGTCGTGTTACCCGAAGATAGAAAACGACTGATGTACTTACACGAACTTCTTGTTCTTCAGATGCTTCATCTTTAGTTTCATAATCAGGCACATCAGGATACATACTCGGGTTTGCATTCCATTGTTTTTTGGACATACGAAGCCGATGAATATCTGTCTTTACTTGAAGATCAGCTTTAAATTTCTTACTTAAGGTATTCATAGCAACCAATTTCTCAGCCCAGTCAATGAAATTTAGATTATCATCTGCGAAGACAAACATAGTTTCAACTCATGTCAATTTTTTTACAAGAAAGTGATGAAAATATCAACCTGTTTCTCTTTTGAATATTTACCAGAAACTTTTGTAAGGTCCGTAGAGTACCTACTGTGCATAAAACTGCTGTCAATCGGAAAAGCTTCTTAACATTATACATTACGCAATTTCCTACATATGTGAAAAAGACTACTTCCTAAATATGCCAGGACATCACTAGAAGTTTTGTTGACTTGATTCCAAGAAAGTTGTCAAAGCCGCATACTTGAGTACTTAAAAAAAAATGTTAACTGTTCTATGCTTACCAAGGGCATTGTACGCTTGGCATATGGCCCAAATTACTTGAGATTTGGTCAGAACAGAGGAGTTTTGTTTGTCCAATCTTCGATAAGACTCCAGCGTCCACGAGACGCCTTCTTTTACAGCTCCTATTTCGTACATTAAACGACCTATATCGTAACAATCGTCTACTGACAAGGGAGAGCTGAAATTAAAATTAAATATCAACGGTTTTATACAGTTAAGTATATTCTTTATAAATACTTACTGTAAGTACCTAACTATTACTTACAAATGCTCTGTGTAATATTTCCGGTCTGGACTGAAATAAAAACACATCTTTCAAAACAGACTTAACAACTTAAGGCAAGGGGAGACAAAGTACTCAAAATTTAACAATTTAACAGGGAATAGATAAATATTTTTTTTATAATTTCTTTGAGCCAAAATGAAATATTTTTACAAATAACATTCTCTCGCCAAACTGACACCAGAGGGGTTGCTTAGATGTGGCCTTTTTAACCCCTCTGGTGTCAGTTATATGGTTACAATGTGTCACACTTTACAATGGCATTAAGTATTTTAATTCAAGCAGTGCTTTTTCTAATTTTGGGTATTTTCCTTAGAATGGGTTGCTCATTAGAAATTCCCCCGAATTTTATATATTTATTTAGACGCCGACCATAGTTATTTGCCTATAATAATGCTAGTGGATACCTCATTAGAAATTATAGGGGTGAGTTTAATATAATGTGGATATACTATATCTAGTTTGTAATATTCATAATTACCTAGTTCTTATAGAAAAATGTTAACTGTTACTGGCAATAAATTTATTTTATTCTTATTCATAATATCTCGTTACCCGTATCTGGTGTGCAACAGGCCATCGGCCAGTTGTGTGACACTGAGTCTGTATACACTCTGCAAGACTTGAAACCTCAGTGTAGCATGACCGACGTCCGCCTTTGTTGGATACTTGTCAGTCTTGTACTTGTGTATTCCTGTAATATCATTCCTTTGTTCTCACTAGTTCGATTCATTAGTTCGATCGTCGAACTAGTGAGAATTAAATAAATCGAACAAAATATATTTAATCATGCATATTTCATTTCAAAGTTATGTTAATGAATGTTTTATGGTTCTACCTCATTTTGTACAACTGTAATTTTTAAAAGCTTTTTTTTAGTTTCTGATTAAGCTTGTTGAGATAAGCAAGACAGAAAAATATTTTTCATCTACGTATTTGATCAAAGACAAGTATAGTTGTACCAAGATATTTTTATTAATTTACAAATAATCTAATTATGCATGATTGTAATTTTGACGTGACTTTATTTTCACCAATAAATCATTTATTATACCTACTATAAGTATATGAAAGCCTTTATTCTATGTACCTATTGTACAATGATCGAACCAATGAATCGAACTAGTGAGAACAAACATTCTCACTAGTTCGACGATCGAACTAATGAATCGAACTAGTGAGAACAAAGGATATCATTAATTATTATTCATTAACCATTAATGTCATTAAATATTGTATTGGTATATATTGGAAGCGCCATGAACAAAGAAAACCAAAAAGTAGGTGCCATATGGCTAGAAGGGTCGTCAAGAACGTGGCTCTTAAATTAGTGATGTGGTGAATTAATGTACCATTTTAAAATTGGGAAATAAAGAAGAGGTGTAAATCGAGAGGAACTCGATTATTTTCACATTTAATTAAATTGTTGTTAATGAGGCAACCGATTGAGTAGCTACAGCATATATTTAGCAGACCAATATCACGGCAGGCTGCAAGGTGTCTTTTGACCATTTATGGAATTGTGTCACTTACTACCCAATATTTGGATATTTAGAGTTAATTTATGTAGTACTTATTATGTATAATTTAAGAAATTTACTTACTTGCTGGTTCCTTCATAACTGTTTCCAGCCAATTTAAATCGGTTGACAATCTTTTCAAAAAAGTATATCTGTTAATCGGATTTTCCATAAACGTTTTAATATTTATCTTGGCTTCTTCATATTCTCTTTCATATCGTGCTAATTCACTGAAATTATTAAAAAATGGTGAAAATAACATCAGAAAATCTAAAAAAAACTTGGTTATTTACTGTTTTCTAGGAGATATGTAAAAATCAAAAGTTATCTTACTTTCTCACAAAACAAAGTGCCTTTTTCTTTTCATCTACGGCAGCTTTTAAACTGTCTATAACATATTGTTGGGTCTTTAATAAAGGTGCGAGGTCCATTGCTGTAGAAGTCAGTTCAGAATTTATCGTTCCCCATAACATTGCGTTAAGAAAAAATATCCAAACATATATTATCATCGTTGTTCTATCGTTTTTTACCAAGGTTATAATTATGGCGGAAAAATCTGTAAACATAAAAAACAACCTAAAAAAATATAAAAAGGAATAAAAAATAATAATAAAAGAAACAAAAATCTGTAAAAAAGTCTGTTGCTCATAATCAAATCAACAACATCAAAATAGATTATATTTTGCAATTCATTATTGTTACTTACCTTAGGTATTAGTAGCTGATTGTCAAACGCAGTAATTTTTTAAACTTAGTCAAAATGTAACAAAACTAATTCCTAAATAAGGTCAATTCACACTCAAAAATATCTAAATGTAATGGTTACACACTGTGATCAGGTCGGCCACATTGACCACACAACCCACACTACAGAAAAAAGATTAAAGTTTATGAATATATTGTAGAAATTTAGCTATTTCCCCAATCTTATTGTGACAAACACAATTATTTTGAAATACACAAATAATTGTAAGAAATTAAGTATTTGTCCTATCATATGCTTTGGATAAACTAAGTAATAAAGGGTTGAAGACTAAATTGTGACGTATCTACTACTGTTGGATATTCTTTACAAAATACTGACGAGGTTCAAACCACGGAGGCAAGTATTTTCAGAGAAATCTTGTTTACGATTTAGCATGAATTCGATTTACAGGAAAAACGCTGCGACAAGAATCTTTGTAAGTAAGCAAATTTTTTTGCCGTTAGCAACTTGTTTGTGGATTTATTTCTAATGGTATGCAATGCGCTACTTAGTACACGACCGGAATTTGGAGACAAACAAAATGAAACAATGTCTTCGTAATGACCACTCATCTTTTACTTATCGGTAGTATTGACGAATATATCCTTCCATATATTTTATTTTCTCCTTAGTCATGAGCCCGTGCTTCGAATACCAAACTGGACAGGACGTCTGGCCAGCTTCTCGAGGCCATTTGATAGCAACTGAAACGATACATTATAGGTTGAACTTAGGTGATGTTCGTAATTCTGGCCATACATACTTTGCTGGTTTCATACTCTTTATATCTACAGGCACTTTTAGTGTATATCAGGATCGCGGGTGTATTTCTCAGATTAGCCTAAATATATTGCAGTTATTTGGTACCTTCTGTGTACTTTTACGTACCTCTCCTGAAAATCTGTGTACCTACGTCCATACAATGATATTTTGAATATTAGGTACACCCGCCATCGTGATGTCAGAACCGCGGGTGTACTGTTAACCAATATATGTACCTTAGTACACTGTTTAACTACATTTGGTACCTTTTGTGTACCTCAAGAAACAAGTATTAAACCAATAAAATACGGTATACTTTCTGAGAAATTCCAAAAAAACTTTTTTTTTTGCACTGTGATTGTGCAATCAATACAAAAGTACCTACCTCAATTTTTTTTCTGATTCGATTCCCAGTAAGCCACATTTGTGCCTACATGTTTAATGCGGTGATTCTGGGTTCGAATCCTGGTGTAGCCAAAAAATAGTACACATACAATGTTGAGGCTCTGGGTTCGATTCCCGGTAAGGACATAATAGTAGATGTTTAATGTGGAGGTTCTGGGTTCGAATCCCGGGATGGGCATAGTAGTATATGTTTAATGTGAAGGTTCTGGGTTCGATTACTGTTTTTTTTAAGTAAAATAGTAACGACGTAAAAGAGAAAAAAATGTTTTTTTGAAATTTCTCAGAAAGTATACCGTAGTTTATTGGTTTAATACTTGTTTCTTGAGGTACACAAAAGGTACCAAATGTAGTTAAACAGTGTACTAAGGTACATATATTGGTTAACAGTACACCCGCGGTTCTGACATCACGATGGCGGGTGTACCTAATATTCAAAATATCATTGTATGGACGTAGGTACACAGATTTTCAGGAGAGGTACGTAAAAGTACACAGAAGGTACCAAATAACTGCAATATATTTAGGCCGATCTGAGAAATACACCCGCGATCCTGATATACACCACTTTTACTATGGCCAGTGATGCTGATGATGATACCTAGGGGTAGACTAGAAACAGTCGCAAGTTTCCAAAAGACGACTTATAGTTTAGTTTCTTTGCAACAGCTCTAAAGATAAATTCATGGAAGTAACATGTATTATCGTTGGTAAGTTAAATTATAATGAACTTTAATAGCGACCAATCACAGTTTAGAAGAATGTGACTCCTAACTTACTTAAAATTAGAAGCCTTGTCCTTTCATGAACCATTCTAGAAATTTTATTTAGCGACAGTACGTATTTTTGTTTTCTTTTCAGTATTTGTTTCTTAGGTTTCGTATGCAATATCGTGTAGTAATACTTGTAATAGAAAATATCCTACGTTACTTATACTCACTCCACTTATTACCGCGTAAGACGGGGCAAGACAGGTGCATAGTCATGTAGTTCCTGTCTCCTGAAGGATACAGATTATGCCAAAATAGAGCTGCACCTTTCATTGGATACACTCTGAACCCGAGCCTTGGAAATAGAGTTGCGCCTCCCTGTTCCACGTTTGACAGCTAAAAAATAATACTACTTAGAGGTTGATTAAAACTAAGGCTGCACAACAGGTCCGTTGCGATGGCTGGGACAGTTAAGTCAACGTGGGCGATGCAGATATGGACTGATAATAATATACTTACATAAAACATGATCGTTGCTAATCTGTCGCCAGCAATTGTTAAGTTTGAAAAGTCTGGGTTTTCTGGCTGCAAAAGATAAAGATCATATTGCATTCTGACGTCTTTCATTGATAACAAACAAGAAACTATTTCGACGTCATTGGGGATTTTTTCCACAAATCCTCGGCCAGAAATCCCTTTTGGCACTCAAAAGGAAGCTCTCGTCATGACACGGGAGCAAGCTATTGAAGTTGTAAAGGATCTAGATAAACGGAAATCTGTTGTGTAAGCCGGGGATATAAAGATTAATAGAAGAACAAGAGACTCAAATGAGTTCAAAGGGTATTTATGGAATACATAAATAACGAATAAGTAAATAGACAATTTAGTAGGGATCGACAAAGGAATTTGTAGAATAGGCTCGGAAAGTTTATATTATAACTTACTTACATCAGCAAAATCGTAATGGTTAATGTAGAAACCACCAACACCATAGTTGACGGCAATCAGCTTGTCAGACAAGGTCATGCCTAGTCCTGTGAACTGTGATATACGCCGGGATATTTTTGCAACTACTTCCAAATCATCTCCCAAATGTGCCGCCTTAGCAACTCGGATTTCATCATGTGACGCATTTATAGACATTTTTTCAATATTGGTGCGTTGAGCCTGTAAAAAAAACGGCATAGATCAATCTCCTTCTTTTATCGTGTGGGTTATGAGGTGGATTACCAACCCCATCAACCCTGGTGCCAGGGTTATCAATCATTATTACCTACTTTACTCATCATCATCCCTCTAGCATTATCCCGTTTTTCACAGGTCCACTTACCTAACCTACTCTCTTTACTACTTCTACTATACTCATTTCTATAGTCAATGGAAAATGTTATACAATGCTTACAGCTCTCGTTTTAGCCAAGAGTCGTATCGTTTGTATCTCCGCATCACTGATGACGTCATGATACAGCATGACGTCAGGACGCCGGTGCAGGTATTCCATCTTCACTCGTGCCAGGCGCAGGATTGGATGTGGACCGTACTTGTAGAAACACTTCAAGCTGAAAGGAAATTAAAAAAAATAGGTTTATATTTATTTATTGTATGGCTTAGAAGGAGGGTGTATATGGTGTACCTTTTTCTGCTGACATTTGTAAAGTCGCGGCCACACAATGACATCGTTCGTTCTCTCTCTTCGCGTACTTTATCTTTATTTTTATCAGCTGATATATCCTGGGAATGAGAGTTGTTATTTCTTATATTATTTCTAGTGTTTTAATTAACATTTGTGACTAGTATGATATTTACCCCATCTTGCGTGTCTTCCGTTTTTTGAAGGTTTGAATGATGCAACTTTTTAGTTGAATTTTTCTTCATATATGATAACATAGCGCGATATCGTTTTACTTTTGGATCATTGGGTTTTAACGAAATACGTTCGTTTATCCACTTCGTAGTTTCATTAGTGTTACCTATATAAGGAGTTGTATTTGCAGTAAGTATAGGTATTTGATCATATGTTTTTAACGTTTGCTAATTTACCGGCTTAGTAAGAAGTCTAAAACTAAGACTGGAAGTTGAAAAAGCACCTCATTTTATATCAATAATTTTAAAAACGATGTCTTCAAGTTCATTGTCTGATGCATCTATATTGAAAATTATTTTGTTTTCTTCTATTTGAAGTAGAAAACAGTTACATTAATTTTCAATTGAATTTCTTGAACTTACCGATAGCAAGATATTCTTCCAAAATGCTATCAATGATTTCGGTTTCTTCTAGGCATTCCTCACAATCTCTTGTGCGGGTACGTTTTAGCAATTCCATCAGCCAGGCTAGTTTTTGTTCATGGCCTATTGATGCAGCAGGAAGAAACAACAATATGTACAGGTCTGCTTCCGTCATTGGTTCCCTGTTGAGGAAAATAAGTACGTCATTCACAAATTCAATTATTTCAAAGTAAAGCAAAAGTCCAAAGAATGCGTCCAGTTGCTTGTTACAGCAGACATATCATAAAAATACCCCCTTTGCCTGTAAAACTATTGTTAATCTCTCAGCACTCCCCATTTGTTCGGCCAAGTAGAGGATGCGATATGCCGCAAACCCACAATTAGTAACTCACGTAAAAAAATATATACTAAAAATATTTTACTCACACTCGCTCTATGAACGGTTGGTTATCAGCGCTGCAACAAGATGATTCATTATTGCTATTTCTGATAATTTAAAATTAAACATTTACCTACCTTAAAATTAGTAAAATATTTTAGGGAAACTCTTGGTATTTGATAACAAGTACTAACCTAAAATTCCCCTTTAATATTCCTTTCACCAAGTCGCTTGCATGAAGCTGATAGACTTTCTGTAGAAGAGTCAAACCCTTTGTAGCGCCAATTAGATCTCGATCAGTAGGATATCTCACAGTTAAGTCTCTGCGGAAACCTGTTAGAAATTCAGTATGTAGTATTAGGTAGTCATGCATTCTTCAATGTACTTACCTGCATCGACATTGTGGCAATAAAGTATTAAATGTTAACATCAAATAGGTAGGAAACTAGAGTTAAAATCAGAAGTTGTTTTTTTAACTTAATTGGTATACAATTCTATATTAAAAACTCCCGGTATTTCATGGGAGCAAGCTGCAGAGACACAATACACGGGTATTCATAGATTTTATCAGAACTCGTCAACATCATTATCATGACATAGGCCTCCCCCAAGGCTTGCCACAATGACTGATCGTCTGTTGCCCGCATCCAGTTGTTTCCCGCGACCTTCAGAAGCCCATCGGTCCACCTTGTGGGGGGCCATATCACTCATGTACATAATAAATACAATGCAAAATAGTTTGTTACTCATTATAGAAACCTGCGACAACCGGATAGACTTGGCCCTGGGAACAGAAGGTCGCATGGATGAATAAAGCAATATTAGGGCTCCAGTTGGTTGGTCTCTTAATCTGGACGTCCCAAATCCCGTTCCCGGTAAGGACATATCGTAAAAAGTAAGATGATCAGGTCTTCACCAGGGCACGTAAATCAGTCGGTCCAGTACCTATGTAATTACATGAGCCATTTTAGGTTCAATAGTAACCCTGACACCATTGTGGTTATTACCATTTTAGAAAACTTTAATAACATTAATGTTAACACGATGCCGGCCATTTAAACCTTTGTGTGACAAACAGAATTATCATAATTACTTAGAAACTCACCATTTTTCTTATTTATTACATGCTCAACATACTTTAAATCCGTAGACAGCCTCTTGATATATTTAAAAGCGTTTATTGGGTTGCCGAAATATTTATCTGAATCCGCTTTTGATGCTATATCGTATTCCTTTTGGCAGTCATGCAAAAACCTGTAACATAATGAAAATTATTCGTCTCTACAGCTTAGTTGCCTTTGTCAATTCGAAAAAAGGATTTCTTAAAGCATCCTAACTGATTCGGGTATGAAAAGGACTAATTTATAACTGGGATCGATGCTGAGATTGGATCGCTTTATTGAGTTTTAAAATGGGACTCAGGAGTCACGACTAAATATATGGTAGATGGTGTACGGTTGGGGTAAGCCCTGTCCTCTCCAAGCCTCGTGTCTTCATCATCACCAGCCCATTAACGTCCCCACTGCTGGGGCACGGGCCTTCCTTATGGATGGATCCTTCATTATAATATATATAAAATAATAATGATTTCAAAATAATGATGATTCTTTTAGAGTAAGTATGTTGAATTTTTTAATTTGTTTGTTTTTATTTATTGACTTGTTTGAGCTTAGATACGTGGTACTATAAGGTCAGAAAGAAGTACCTATGCAACTTAAAATATACTTACTTTTTAATAAAAGCAATCCGATTTTGTTCTTTGTCGTAATATTTCTGCAACGTTTTCAGGAACCGCCCTTGAGTTTTCACAAACGTCTCCAACTCGGATGTCGACGTATATGAATCCAGTTGTGCGCTTGCACATGAAGAGAGTAATATTAAAATGCAGGATTTCAATATTGGTGTCATGTTGGTATTTTAATGAAAATCACTGTGTGAAACGTATCTGTTGATGTTCTTTTCTGAGTCAATCCGAATTTAATATGATTCGATTCCCTGAATTCAGATTTTTTTAGTTTCCATACCTGTGGGAGATCTTAATGTTTAGTACTTAGGTAATACTTGAGATAATTCACAATCGGAGATGCCAATAAGACACTATAAATTGATAAGGGTATCATATCACGTAAATGCTTCCCTAAAATCCGTTATAATGGGTATACTCCAGGGTTAAATTATAGGTCCTTTTTTGTTCCTATTATATACTTAAACACTTTATACCATTTGTGGTTCAGCAATTGTCAAATACAGTAAGTACCTCGATATGGCTGATGACACGCCACTTATATTAACATAAGTTAATGTTTAACTTGGTATAGATATTCAAAAAGTAAACAAGTTGTAATTGAACTATGTTCTACTGCACTTCAAGACACCAGAATTTGCTTCATTATTCATGAGACAATGGAAGCAAAAGCGGTAAGTGAATTTCAGAATAAACAAGACGAACGTTAAGACAAAGAAATACTTAGTGACGAGTATTGCATTCACTGTAAAGATTGATTTATCAACAGACACTGCGCATGTTCCACGTAATGTCCTTATATTCTTACCAATTCTACTTTATCGCCTTTCGTTTTCATAACATGTCATATTTAGTAGGTACGAGTAAAAAAGTAATTACAGCATCATGCCTGTATTCCCGAAGGGGTAGACAGAGCTGTATTTTTACACACCCAGGCCTCGCCAGGTAAGTTTAAATCCCATGTAATATGTGCCTGTAGACCACTTTGTGATTAGGAACAGCAGGCCGATCACCCAATAGGCTAGTTTCCAACTAATCAAATCAGTTACTTTTTATTAAACGTCAAATTTGTAGGAAAAAGCACACTCATAGAAAAACGTGATAAAATGTCGGACCTATGATTAAAAAAGGAAATGTTTTTCGTTAGTTTTAGATCTCTCTTTATTTAGTACTTAATCAGAATTTCATAATTTACCTTGAACCCAGTACACGACCCAATTGTTGGAAAGTAAGATGATTCCGATACTAATTTACTTAAATAAATAACTATTATGAGGGGGTCAAAAGTGGCTCCAAATGGTTCGTGTAATATTACACACGGTGCGGCTCGCCAGTTCTGTTTCTTGAACTTGGCTTGACACGCTACCGCGTGTCTAGATGTAAGTACTTAATCGCAACATGAGCCAGGGTTGATGAGGTCAGCAACCCACACGAGTGAACAAGTATAAATAATTCCACTGATGGATGATGTTGGAGCTACTTGCTCTATCTTTTATATTTCGGTTAATAAGCCTAGCTACCGAAGGGAAACTCACCAAATAGACTTTAACATAACATACATAAACAGCTTATATACGTCCCACTGCTAGGCACAGGCCTCCCTCAATCAACCGGAGGGGGTATGGAGCATACCTACTCCACCATGTTGCTCCACTGCGGGTTGGTGGAGACGTTTAAGCTAGTAGCCCGAGACCAACGGCCTCCGTGGGCTCACGATTTAGAGGTCCGGGTTCGATTCCCGATGGGGACATTGTCGAAACCACATCAACATGTCGAAATTACAGAGAATCATGCCTATTTCCCGTAGGCTACCGTTTTTGGATAGTGTACCTAACAGAAACCGGTGATATGTGTGTACATAGTTCATCTTGCGATGGATGTACGGTCACGAGCACTTTGGTACCATGTCACATTAACTTTTTTGACAAATTGAACTGTAAGTCTCACTAAATGTCAAATATTTATGTTAGTGCGACAGAGTCCTAAAGTGGGTATGTATTGCTCATGACTGTACTGGTCCAATTGGGATATAGTTATGCACTTATGTAGTGTAAGTAAGTACCTATTTAGTTTAGGATTTCAATTTGCGATATAACTATAACAGTAAAATGAATAAAATCTTACATTTCGTTGTTTTATTATTTATTTAACAGTTCATTGTACATAGAATAGCACATAGGTAAAGAAAAATAGACCATACACAATGCACATAAACGGTTCAGTATAATTTTATCAAAAAATTTTGCGGATGATTCTTTCTACAATCATTTTTTTTTTACAATAAGTACCTAATAGTAAGTAAGATACTTCCATACCCTTAGGCAAGGCATTGGCGAGGCTATGCTGCCAAAGGATGTTTTCAGGGTACCGAACAGAGCATAGGTACCCCGCTAGCCACAAGTGGTTATTGTGACTAGGGATCGACGATCCAACGGTTTTATGTTGGAAGTTTTATATATATTGTCTTGCTGTGTAATCTTCGATATCGCGTTTCACGACTGCTTGAAGACTGCATTATTGAATGTGGCGCCATCTGTTGCATGTGAGCGGAACTAGGTGGCCAACTAGTTGGGTCAGCCACAATACAGATTGTAATTGACACCATAACGAATACTGACGGAAAACTCCACTTGATATTAACTCAGAAACATGAGCTGAATTATCTTCCTCAGTAAGTCAGTAAGTATTCGTCACTGTGTCAATGAGGGACTTTCTAGTTCACGTTCCCCAAAAACAATAGATGGCGCTGTGTTGTTTAACCTTCTAATTTTATGGATAACAGATATTGGCCCCTATTCCTGCAGACACCGCCTAATTTTATTTTAAGTTATATCCGTCATTTTCATATCCGTCGAAAAGGAAAGGGACGGATGATTCACAACTCTTAATTTTAGGAAGAATGAGTAAATGAATGAATAACCCGGGCGAATCAAAAGGTACGTCGCTGGTATCCAATCCGTTTGACGTGCTGTCTACTTAACTATGTCGGGTTATTGACGGGTGTAAAATTTTTAGACGGTTGGTTTAGATTTGTGCTTAAAATTGACGTGTGTTCCATAAATTTTATGCTTGTCGATTACCCGTCCCTTTCCTTTTCGGCGGATAAGAAAATGACAGATATAACTTAAAATAAAATTAGATGGTATTTACAGGAATTAGCACCATTATATACTTAAATCTTTTATCTTTATTTTTGGATATAAATGATCATCATCATCAATTTAAGAGCCACGCTCTTGTCGGTGTAGCATTTTCCATTCCAGTCTATCAAAGGCCAATTCCTTGACTTCCCTATAAGACACGACGAAAAACGAACGAAACGATGACCCTTGTTATTATTCTAATCAAAACAAAAAAGAGGTGCCAGGTAATATAGGTTGCAACATAATTCTATACTTACATAATAACTTGATCAAGCAACAATTATTTTTAACCGACTTCATAAAAGGAGGATAACTTCATCGTTTATGAACCGAATTTGATATATTTTTTTTTATACTTATATACTTTTGCCATTAAATTGTGTTTGAATAATTATGTACCCGAGTAATAAGAAAATAGGTAATTATTACGTTAAACCGTACAGCGCCATCTATATTCTTTTGTTTTTTTTTCAATAATCTTATTACACTCTTTATAATATACAGTTACACTTATCACTAATTCTAAATAACTGCAACAGGAATGATTTTGAGTAACTTATTTTTTTCTTCTTTCCTTTTTCTTTTGTCATTCATCAATTGGACTTCTTTTAAGAACTGAGCGTATTTCTGTCGATTCATAATTCCTCTCCGTGTCATCCAGACGGGGCAATGTTGTTGAGCGACGGCCTGTGGCGACTTGATTGCAGCTGAAATACATACATTAAACTCACGCCTATTTCCCACCGGGGTAAGTAGAGACTATGGAATTCCATTTGCTTCGATCCTGACATACAACTCTTGCCTGTCACATTCATCAATCGTTTCATACACGCAAGCCGGTTCAGAGTAGATCGTACTAAACCTTTTCTAAGCACATTTCCAATTTGGTCAATGTACGTTCTTCTAGGTCTTCCTCTGCCAGCCCTACCATCAACCAATAAAATAAAATACAGCAAAAATAATGCAGCTGAAATAAGGCGATGATAACTCCTTAGTATGTAAGTAAGACTAACGGCCTCCGTGGTCCAGTGGTTGAGCGTTGGGCTCACGATCCGGAGGTACTTGGTTCGAATCCCGGTGGGGACATTTCATAAAAATCACTTTGTGATACCTAGTTTGGTTAGGACACCGGCTTCGGAAGGCACGTTAAACCGTTGGTCCCGGTTACTACTTATTAATGTAAGTGCATAGTCGTTACATGAGTCATGTCAGGGGCCTTTGGCGGCTCAATAGTAACCCTGACATTAGGTTTGATATTTATACTATACTAGTATGTAAGTACTATAAGCTTTAGAAGTACAATCAGTTTCTTGCAAAATAAAAGATTAACAGACTGATTGCACTTAAGACTTTTTAATTACGTGTCGATTCTGTAATAGACCACAAACACCTACAAAAATATCAATTTTGTAATTATGACAACTAATTATACTCGCGAACTTAATAACTGATCTTTTACTCTTTGGTTGTAACATTTGACCAACGGCTTAATGTGCCCTCCAAAGCACGGAATCATCGTACTTTTTCGAACAATTATTCCGAGAGTCGTGATAGCCCAGTTGGTAGAACGCTTGCCTCTCATCTTGAGGTCGCAGGTTCGAATCCAGCACAGGCCTAAACCAACAATTGTTGAATTTATTTTTGAATTCATGTTTGGATCATAAATTGTGACAATTTACGCGTTCAGCGGTCAAGGAAAATATCGTGAAGAAACTCACATTCCCGAGAAATGTATTTTTGGAGGTATGTGATCTAACCTGTATTGGGCTGGTTTTCACTTCGCGGGTTGGAAGAAATATGGTCTCTTCTGAGTGCCTATAGTATTATTTTTATAGCCTGGACAAACGCTCATAGTTCCAGCAAAAAATGTACTGGATTTTATTTGAATTGAGATTTTATTGGAAATCTTCTTCTTCTATCATGTGGGTTGTGTGTGAGGTGAATTACTAACTTCAAATGAAAAAGAGACAATGTGTTGATGATTAAAACACATAATAACGGGTTCTTACCGCGTTCAAAATAGGTCAGGTCAGACAGGCAGATTACCTAACCTGAAGATTTGACAGGTCCGCTTACCTAAGCGGACCCTGTGAAAAACGCTATAATGCTAGGGAGATGAGGCGATTCATGCCTCCAAAGTCTGTCCTGGTGGAGTTAAATAAATAAAATAGATGAACGAATGACAAATTAGTGATACTCACTCCACTTAGTCCCGTGTAACACAGGACACTCGGCGTGTGCCAGTGTTACATCAACATCTCCAGATGGCAGCAGATTATTGAAGAACAACGCTGCTCCCTCTACGGGGTAGACTGTGAGGTATATATTAGGGAAAACAGTGGCGCCACCTTCCACTGAACTCAACTGTAAGTGGAAGAAAACGAGTCAGATATTGAGTGGGATATGGTATGCCATTTTAGATTTACAATGCAATACAACAAGTTTTTATTTCGTCCAAAATAACATAAACACTTACAAGAAGTGAATTGATACATACATCGGCCTTATTGCTAAAGTACCAATATCTTCCACGAAATGTTTAGGTATAGGAATAGAATTTAAGTAAGAAAAGTGTACAGCGGGGTAGAAAGTGCAAAATAAAATAATAAATATAAGATCCGTGGCTTGGTGCAGGTTCATACAATCCCCAGTAGACTTTGCACAGCAACCGCGCCGCACGATGCGCGATTTATATCTTAATGCTATTATATTAATGCTATCAACGTGGTTAGACGTCGTTCGTACGGTTATTTTGTCAAAGCCCTCGATATAAATCGCACCGCGCGCGGCGCGGTTGTCGTGCAGCGGAGTCCATAAGTTTTGCTCAACCTGCCATGTGCTTTGGGCGTTACGTACTTTATTTCTTTGTATTGTTACTTACATAGTACATGATAGTAGATACTCTGGAACCATACTGGTCATAAAAGTCCTTCTCGACACCTTTCTGAAAATATCAAGATATCAATAAATTCACAGTTCGTGTTAATCTCCAGAACCACTGCATGAATTTGTATGCTGTTACTGTTATGAGCTTTTCTCCAGGAAGTTTATAGATTATATTATTATAGTGGTTTCCCTCTTGCCTTCCACTCCGCGGTACTCTCTCTGACGCGAGTGGGATGTTGCCCAGAGTAGTCTATTCCATCAAAGCCATATTCTTGTTCTCTGCCACTGAATAGTACTGACAATCTAAGCCTTACCCTATCTATACACGCTGTTAGTGACATCGTAACGAATACTGAAGGCGATGATTCTGAGCTGAAGTGGAATTTTCCGTCTCAAAAGTATGGAACTGATTGTTCGTCTGCGTATGTCTGTTATAGTATTTGATTAATCTTTGTACGGTCACGAGTACTAATATGTATACTCTTTGCAACCATGTCACATTAACTTTTTTGACAATTTAAACCGTAAGCCTCATTAAATGTCAAATATGATAGTGCGACAGGGTTCTAAAGTGGGTACATGATATTGCTCATGACTGTTCACTTAACACGGCAGTCTACGACAGTCTATGACAACTGTGACATAATGATGAGGATAATAAGCACTTACTGGGTTGCTGTCGTAATGCCTCTCGAACATTCCACCAATACCGTACGACAGTACTTTGATCCGCTCGGAATGTTTCAAGCTCAGTCCAGTGACATCCGTTGTTCTTCGAAGTAGTTTAGTAATCACTTCAGTGTTCTCATTTAAGACACTGAAGTGGATATTATGACCAAGTTTAAGAGGAGCGTCCAGGTCAATCTCCGATTCGTCTGTCGAAGCCTGGAAGCGGAATTTGGTCAGTTCTTCTAAAGCTGCGTATGCGTTAGGGCATAACCAAGGGGAGAATATTTCTATTTGTACAAATGACTAAGTATAATCCGTGCGAATCAATAAGAAACCTAGCTAGTATGCGACCTCTTTGAGGCGGAATTTGATTACTTAGCGATGTTTAGAATGGGCCTTGAATCGTAGACGCGGGGATGACATGGTTGGAGAACATCAAGGAGTGGACGAATGTAATAACAAGCGAGGTAATTTTTTATCGCAAGGGTTGCCAAGTACTTTTTATGTCTATCAAGAGCATTAACAACATTCTTAGTGAATTCATGGACTGCATCATCAGTTCAACGACCATTACGAAAACCATATTGTCTATCGGATAACAAGTGGTTGGCTTCTAAATATTTCCTTAGCTTTTATTAGATTTTCAATGAAATCAGAAATATAAAATCAGAATCATGTAGTCAACGTAATTATCACGAATAAACTTTCGAACGTCAATTTAACATTATTGATACTTAGTGATGATAACATTTTTGAAAGGATTTTTGATAGTGAAAAGGTAGGCAGACCCTGTAAAATCAATGCGTCACTTTGGCAGGGTCCACAGAATACCAGTGTCGTGGCTCGCACCGCGGCTTATGCTGAGTGAGGCCCTTTTATAAAGGACACCACCACCATCGTTGACCAGTCCATACACTCAATTATTTGTATTTCTCGTGTATCTTGTTTTTATTTTGTGTTTTGTTTGATTGTAAGTTGTGTGTTACTCCGTGTTTTAAATTATATATTTGTTTTGTATTTGTTACTGTGGTGTCCCTTTATAATAAACGTTTCTTTCTTTCTTTCTTTCTAAAAAACGGGATAACACTTGCAGTTACTTACCTGCAGTTTGGCCATGTATTTCAAGCTCCTTATCTCATCCTTGGTCACGAGGTCATAGAACATGAAGACATCAGGTTTAATGTACAGCTGCTCAGCCTTGATGGGCGCCAGTTGCAGAAACGGGTGTGGACCACGGGCGTAATAACACGAGAGACTGCAAAGAAATATGGTCCCTTCTCAGTGCCTACAGAATTTTTTTATAGTCTGGATTGTCTCAATGCCGGCCAAACGCTCATAGTTCCAGAAAAAATAGTACTGGATTTTATTTGAATTGAGATTTAATTGGAAATCTTCTTCTTCTATCGTGTGGGTTGTGAGGTGAATCACCAACCACAAATGAAAATGAGACAATGTGTTGATGGTTGGAAATGGGGTCACGTATCGACTAAATAGAAAACTCGGAAAGGTGATAATAAACTCAGTGATGATACGTGATGGCAAAGTTCTTCTATTTTATGAATTGTATTCGAAATAGGATGACATTTCACTACAGTTTCATCTGATGATAAGTGGTGACGTTGCCTAAGTCGACGGACCCGCTGAGTTAACCACTATCTCCTTTTTGGACGTAACTTCTTGTAGATTTGTGGCATAATATGGCAGTAACTAAGTACTTGGCCGGGAACCATTATGTCTATTTTAAGCCTCTAGAACACAAGGGAAACCGTCCACCAAGCTGGACACCAGGAGGGTTACGGACCTGTCCCCTCTGGCCTAAGGAGACCCTCGTCCGCGGGATTTGTCGCATGTTGTGATCGGTATTCGTTACAGGACCTCTGAACCTCACGTGTCCTAAGGGTTTGACATTTGAACAAAGTCTTACCTCTTTCTAACCGCTTTCAGTACACTATAAAATCCAGCGCATAGGTAATGTATGAACTCAGCGGCTGACAACTTCTTTTTTTTCCTGGAAGTTTTATCATCATCATTCTGTGGACAAAATCACCCATGTTTTAATATCATCGGGGTGAATCGAACCATAACTTATCAGAGGACAGATTGTAACTTCAATTAGCACAGAAGTCTTTAGATCCAAGCCTTAGATGGACCATCTTCTTCTTTCGTTTGAGTTGTGAGATCAATGACGGACCTCATTAACCCTGGTGCCAGACTATTGAGCCGCAAAACTAACATGGCTCATGTAACACCTACATACTTTCTTCATTAAAAATAGTAGCTGGGATCGACTGCTTAAATTGTCTTCCGACACGTTATAGACAATCGGGTGGTCAGCCTGCAATATCCTAAGCTTAACCAAATTAGGGGTGTGATCTTTGTGATATGTCTCCACTGGGATTTAAACCTAGGACCTCAGGATCGTGAGCCCAACGGTCAACTATTGGACTAAGCCGATTGGATCATGATGAGCCATAATTTATATCTAACCCATAATGGATTTCACTATACAAGTATGTATTAAGTACCTCTTTTTCTTTCTTTTTTTGTTCAGCTATGTTCTCCTCCAACTGGTGTTCCAGTCTGTTTACAAATAAAATGCGTTCTGCAATATCAGGATGATTTGGTTGCAATGCTATACTTCTCTTGTTCCACTGAATAGTTTCTTCAATGTTATCTGTTACAAAAATAATGCAAATAAATTATACGTGCGGCACGAATGGTTCCGATTCTGTCTGCCTGCAGAAACTTACCGCCTTATTAGGAAAAGAAGACTAAAGATAAACTGGGTCTAAAATAATAAACCGCACCACAAAAGAAAGAAGTTGACCGATTTTATTGAAACGAATTGACAAGGCCTTTAAACTCGTCGCGTTTTGCAACAAGTTTCTTCTTCTATAGTGTGGGTTGTGAGATGGATTATCAACCTAAACTACTCGGGTGCCAGGGTTATTATTGAGCCAAAGGCTCCTGACATGGCTCACGTAACGACTATTGACTTACATCAGAAAGTAGTAACCGGACCAAGGTTTAAGGTGCCTTCCGATGTACGAATCATGTTACTTTCGACAAATCAGGTGACCAGGCTTTAATGCTCTAACCAAAGAGAGCAACTAGAGAGCACTGAAGGTACGTCTATGCCAAAAGTTATCTTATGGGTAAGTAACTAAATAAAAAATATTTTTAAACACAAAAAAATAAATAATAATAATATAAATATATTAATTAAAAAATAAAAATAAATTTATGTACCCATTTCGTGATCATTGTTTTATATTTTAATTGATTTTATTTGTTTTATCTGAATTTATTTTATTTTATTTATTATTTTAATTTATTTGAATGTTTTGTTATGTAAATTATGGATCATTGTAATCTGAAATAAAGCATTTTTTTTTAATTTAAAAAATAACACAGAAAAGCGATATAAAATAAAAATCTACAAACCCAACATATAGTAGAACCGACTAATGTGGTCTATGATGTTCACGTGTGTAAAGTTACACAGAAGACAATTGGCCGCGTTGTACTTGTTCAGAGCTTCCGTCATCCACAGTACAGCAGCTTGGTAATTCTTGTAATCAGAAGCAAGGAGACCTATGTCATAGCAGTCGCTGGCAGTCATTGGTGCTCTGGAAATACATGTTAGAAGTAGCTAATTCGAAGATCAAGATGGAAAAGACAATCTAACTATGATTTTATTATAGATGTACATATCCTTGCAGCAGTATTCGGCCATGGCGAGAAGTCTCCAATCTAGGAGCGCCCAAGACGCGATACCAACGTATCGTACCGGCTATACAGGTTGTGAGAAGCAGCAGTAGTTTTAGGCGGAGGCGTTCGTTATGTAAAAATTGACGATTCAAAGTGTAACTATGTTACCTACTGAATAAAGATATTTTTGAATTTGAATTTTGAATTTATCCGATCTTGGTTGTAAAATGTACGACCATATTCGCGGCACGATGGCCGCAGGTAGTCAGACCCGTTCATCAAACTCTTCTCGACGTTTCTATAATTTTACTTAGCAGAGCGTTCAATGAGGGGAACCCATGATTCTTTTTAGGCCTTTTATAGATTTTGTTGCCAAAATACGAAGGGGCGCTAAAATCGTGAGTATATCGATGAAAAGGAAAATAAAAACTTACGAATAAAGACTTACTTAATCCGAAAATGGTTTTTCTCTTTCTTTATAGATATCGGCTTGTCCTAGCTCTAATTCTATATATTTTTAATCACTATTTTGTCACTGTCGATTATCATAATCGTTTTTGCAACTTGGCTTAGGCCCCAGATTATTATTGTTGCTAACTATTAGATACACTACGTACTTACACATAATTTTATATGATATACTTACACAGATTCCTTGAAAGGTTTCTTGTCTGCACTGAAATAAAAATAGTAATGTTTTTATTTCAACAAAAAAAAAAGAACACATAGTGGGCCCAACGCTCTAACCATTAGACCACGGCGGCTAGGCTGTTTAATGTATGGTCCTATGTATGGAACATAGTTAAGTACCTGAATGTGCTTCTAACGATCCCATTAGCCATTTGTGTTACGTTTAGTTTGTAGGTTGTTTGTATACGAATAAGACCATCCATTGCGTCCTTTACGTCCTTATCAGATGGGTATACCAACGTCGTGTCTCTTGTATAGCCTGGCAAAACAAAACAACGTGTAGCTTTTATCTTATCAAATTCATCCTGCTGTCTCCCTCTGCTAATCGAAAAATCTTTGGGAAGTCACCTTGTCTTGCCATTACTTAAAAAATATACACAGATGTTATAGAAATTAATAAGGTTGTGTGTTCACCTGTTTTATTTTTCAAGATGGACTCAACAAATTCTAAGTCCCCCGTGAGTCGCTTGATAAGGCTAAAAGCATTGATGGGGTTCCCGACGTAATGAGTGACGTCTCTCTCGGCTTTTACTTGCTCTTGCTTGAGGATTAAGATAAAACTGAAAAATATTAATATTCGTAATACTTTGATATACCCAGACTGACGCCTATAGCACAGACTTTATTAGTCTATTTTAGGCATCAGCTGTACTTTCTGTTTAAGATTACCCTTAAAACTTAAATTAAGAATTATCTTTATGAACACTATTGTAAAAATATGTGGAAATAAATACATTTCTATTATTTATTATAATAGGACATATGGTAATTTGTCATCACCCTAATTTAAAAGATCATTGTGTCCAAACACCATTTAGCGAAGATATTAATCTACATGACAATCTATGATTATTTTGCAGTTTCCAAGTCTGATAAATCTTTTAATCAATTTTAGACCAAAATACTTACTTTAATATAAAATGTACCTCCTTAAAATCTGCACTTACCTCTCTAAGAAAGCCAGTCTTTCGTTTTCTTTCTCCACGAATTTTTTTACTTTATTTATAACTTTTTCTTGGGTTTTTAGCAACTTTTTCAGTTTGGGTAGGCTATTGAATTCTTCGGCTTCTATTTTAATCAGAAGCAGCAGTAATAGCAACACGCTTATTTTTTTCCTATACGCCATTTAATTCGTGTCTTTTTTAAATATACTTGAGATTCCAGCTGGTATACTAACAAAACTACAAAGATATAGACCCTGTGCTTATTAACTTTGTGTATTGGACTGGTCTTCGACCTGAATTAGTTTTCCTTTTATGAAATTCTACAATTGGAAGTTTTTAAAACAACTGTAATGGTCTTCGAGGAGACAATAGCATCTGGATTCCAAAGACTAAAAAATCGCTGAACTCTCCATTCGTTCTAAGTTCATGTTTTCTCATATTTCTGGGAACGACGCATTGTTTGAAAAAATCCATATAATGGCGATGTTTCGATGTTTAAACAAATGATGAGCCAATAACGACACATTGCATGATTTGACTCTCTGGAATTTCAGGCCTATTGAAAAGCACGTGTTAAATAAATAAACAACGTTTGTGTCAATATCAAATTATGTTTATATCAAAGCTAAGTGAAATTCCAGGATGTACTTTATTAACAACTAGTTATTTATAAATAACTTTTTGGATGCCAACAGTAAACACAAATAAAATATTGCACAAGCCAAAAATGTTAATAATTATTTGTCAAATTCAGTACTTGTTAAAGAAATACACGCAGCACGTATAGACACATTTGTATAAGGCACTTTGGTTTATAAATATGTACAAAATTTTATTACTAATAATAGTAGAAAGATATGTGTTGGCATGTGATGATCACATCCCTAAAACACGTTCTCATTTAATGCCTCTGCTTGATGTAGAAGCTGATATTATAAAAAACTTAGGTCGATACATCGAAGGAGAAGAAAAGAGGATCAGCATTTTAAAGACGTGAGTCTATTCGCATCCACCTGTTTAGTATTTAGTAACAGTCACTGTGGTGTGGTGGTTAGAGCGTCTTGGGTTCAATTTCCGCACTATTTAATTTATAGTGTCTTTCGTTAATTTATTCCCCGTAAATTCTTCGTTGTCTTCCCTATCATCATCTTTTTCTTTTTATCGCCTTCCATGATGTTTTTCGTGAATTCTTTCTTAGTTATCGAAATCGTCAGATTTTATTTAATTTAACCTCTTATGTTCCAAATAACTTTCAATATCGACCTTATTTTAAATAGATTATGCACCATAGCAATATCAGCATCTATTTTGTACTTTGTACTAGCTGTTTCTCAAAAATAAGTTAAATATGTAACAATGACAGAACAAAACATCCAACAGCCATTTGAAGCGCTACGAATCAGAACATATGAAAGCGATGTCAGATATTCCTAAGTTCTTATCGAACCCGATCAACGTATTTACTCTAATCAAACGGTTGACAACTGACTTAAGTTTCATAAGAAGGAAAATTAATCAGACGACAGGTAAGAGTAACAATGTACTTGTAGATTATGATTATTATTATTATAGTATCTTATATACTATCATCTGAAAATTTGGTAGTTACTATTGTTGATCATGTAATGTTTTAGTAGGTAAGTACTTAGTTTAAACGACCCGATTATTCTAGCCATAGAGGCCAATCAGCTCGCGACACCAAACACTTCAGAACCCCGATACCGACCCCGCCGGCGTGGTCGACGATTTCCCTCATTCAGCACTTATCAATATCGACCTGTTAGGGTCGATTAATTCTTTCAAATATTCTTCCTCTCAGACGACGCCTGAGCCGAGGTTCGCGCCCAACTGGGCACACTTAGGCCTGTTGTCTTAAACGTTGTACCGGGTAAGAGCCCACAGCGCTTCCCATTTGTCCGGCCAAGTAATTATTGCCATCTGCGGCAAATCTACAATAAGTCACGTCAAAAAATAACAATCATAGTTGCCAGGATACAACTATTTAAGTCAACAGCTGGTATTGATTGATGGTGATGATATGTGATGGAGTATTGTTGACAGAGTTTACAAGGAATAGCATGCTGAAGTATCCGGTACGCAAGGACGTTAACGATGCGTTAAAGACAATGACGCTGCTGCAGTCTACTTACCAGCTGGACACTACGGAACTTGCTGCTGGAGTTATAAACAACACCTATCGGTAATATTACTATTATATGCTTTTCGTCGCAGACCACTAGACCGGTTCGACTGTCATTACCAACAGAACAGTATCCTGCCCACAATGTTACTGCTTTCCTGGCGGCCTCCGTGATCCATTGGTTGAGCGTTGGGCTCACGATCCGGAGGTCCCGGGTTCGAATACCCGGTGGGGACATATTACAAAATTCACGTTGTGATCCCCAGTTTGGTTTGCTTGGCACGTTATAGGATTACCTTATTGTACGAAAGTGTGATCTATGCTTCAGAAGACACGTTAAGCTGTTGGTACTGGTTACTACTTTAGTTACTGATGTAAGTAAGTAGTCGTTACATGAGCCATGTCATGCCTTTGGCGGCTCATTAATAACCCTAATGCTAGGGTTGGTGAGGTTGGCCACACGAAAAAAGAAGCACTGTTTTTCATTTCACTTTAACATTATTGAGCATCGTGAAGAGTTTTTGATGTCTTACTTTCTAATTTCAGCGAAGACCGCAAATCCTATGTGGCTGAAGTGTAAGTAAAAACAGCAACATGACATTTGCTTCATGTTTCGTCATTTGCTATTTATTACTAGTTTGTCAGAAGGAAATAGTTATCCTTTTGTGTATCCTTCTATGTGGGTCTTAAGAAGACTTTTCTAACGACGTAATTGATTACTTATCTCTTTTTTTCAGAACACCAATGACAGTCAGTGATTGCATTTACTTAGGAAAGTATACATCTGAGAATGAGGATAACCTGTTAAGTATCGCGTGGTATATTGAAGCATTACACAAATATAATGAAAGTGATGCAGATGTGTACAATTTAACTGACCACACTGTTATCAAGCTTCTCTGCACCGCATACGCTAAAGAAGGTATGTACAGGAAGTCTCATCATCACTAATTTAAGAGCCACGCTCTTGTTGGCATAGCATGCTCCATGCTATTTTTTAGGGAAAAATAGGGTGATCTCCCTCTTGCCTTCCGCCCCGCAGTACTCTGTCTGACGCAAGTGAGATGGCGCCCAGAGAAGTCTATTTCAAAGCCGTACTAGGACTCCTGTGCTCCGTCTCTGAATAGTAATGACAGTTACTGCTGCGCTCTGTTAGGTTCCAGGTTACATTCCCTGTGACTTGCCACTTCCGTCCAGCATTACCCGTGTCCCTGGGCAAGGGTTCTATGATATACCCCGTAGGTCCGGTTCCCTATCCGAAGGCTAAATCACATGAAGTCTATAAAATTATATTTTTTGCAATGGCCTTTCTATATCAGTCAGGTTTTGATGATTTGATTCATAAGATATCTTATGACATATTAAATATATAACAAAAATAATGATTAATATAACAAATTAGGTATATAACGGTCGACAAAACAAATGATATCTATCATTAAACTCCGAATCATTGTAACTTATAACTTTGAAAATATGAAGGAACTTGGCATTTTCAATATTATTGCATTGCATTGAAGAGTAAACTATATTCGGGCATTGCGACACAACTAAGATACTGGAGACGATCAAGACCAAAATATAGATAACTAGTGAATTAGCAACAAAATTAAATGAAATTGATATTGTATTTACCTAAGATACTATCTCTCTTCTGAAGTTTGACTCTAATAATGACGACGATGTAGATCACCATAGTGATGAAGAATATTTTACAGGTGATGCAAGTACTGGAATGGACTTATATGCATTGATGGTAAGTGCAGACACAAGAAGTTACCCACGAGTAGTAAGAAGGTATCGAGAACTACTTAAGGAAATGCTAATGAGTAAAAAGAAAGGAGAGGTAAGTGGAAAGAGAAGGGATATTTGGTATAGTAGATTAATAGGCACTAAGGTAGGTAAGTATGGTAATAATTTTCATATTTATTATGGGAACAAAAATGTAACGAACGAAAATAAAGTCTAAGATATCAAAAATATAACTAAGTACTTATAAAAGATGATCAATGTCATATTATTATGTCTAATGATATGCTTCTGTTAACTGTGCCTATTTAAATGCGTTTTAATGGATTTTTTGATATATTTATGAATAATCAGGCGAAGATTACAAAAGAAATACAATCAAGAGAAGTAGGACCAACAAAGCTACGCTCAACGGGACTCCATCTGATCGAGACTCTGTGCCGTGGGGAGCTAAAACCATTAAAAAAAAATGAGAGGCAAGTAACTCACATTATAATTTTATTATAGAGTAAGTACTTAACTCATTCTTTGTATCTTCTCTTCTTGAACCTATGCAATGATGTCAAGCAATCAGAATCAGAATCAGAATCATTTATTCAACGTAATTATCATGGATAAACTTGTTGAAGGTCAATGTAACATTTTGAATTTACGTCATTTCGCAAGGTGTTATGGCTGAGGAGAAGAAATGACAAGAAACTGCAACAGCAACACATCTTTTAAATCAATGAGGGTACATTACAAGTTATTTAATAACTAGAGGAACACATTTAATACCAGACATGTTTATCATTTAGGTAATCATTAATCTTATAATAAGCTTTTTTACATAAAGTAAGCTTCACGTGAGCTTTAAATTTATTCTCTGACAAATTTAAAATATTATCTGGTATTTTATTGTAAAAACGTATACATAACCCCAAAAAAGATGAATTTAATTTAAGTACTTAATCTAGAATTTTGAACAACAATTTTATTTTTATTCCTTGTATTGTAAGTATGCCTTTCACAGTTTCTCGGAAGGAGAGATACATTCTTACGCACATACATAATGTTTTCATAAATATATTGACTTGCGACCGTCAGTATATTTATTTCTTTAAACAGCTCCCTTAAAGAGTCCCGACAACGCAGATTATAAATAGCGCGAACTGCCCTTTTTTGAATGATGAAAATAGTTTCTACATCAGCGGCTCGACCCCACAATAAAATACCGTAAGACATTACGCTGTGGAAGTAGCTGAAGTAGACAAGTCTAGCAGTGGGTACATCTGTGAGTTGTCGGATTCTTCTGACGGCATATGCTGCTGAACTTAGCTTGCCCGCTAGTGATACAATATGTGGGCCCCATTGAAGTTTTGAATCTACAGTAATTCCTAAGAAAACGGTGTGTTCAACAAAATCTAAATTCTCGTCGTTAATTTTAATGTTATTATTTACTTTCTTTACGTTTGGTAGAGCAAATTTAATACACTTCGTTTTCTTAGCATTTAGAACTAGGTTATTTACTGTAAACCAGCTCAGAACCTGCGACACAGCGCTGTTTGCTTCGTCAAGTTCCTCTAACTTTCTATCGATTTTAAATATAAGAGAAGTGTCATCCGCGAACAGTACAATGTCAGCTTGGTTCTGTACTACATAAGGTAAATCATTTATGTACACTAAAAAAAGAAACGGCCCCAAAATGGATCCTTGAGGAACTCCCATTTGAACATGAGAGCCCGAAGAAGTTGTACTATTGATTTGTACCTTTTGTATCCTATCACCTAGATATGAATTTAACAAACTGAGAGCTCCATTATTTAGTCCATAGTGCCTCAATTTCAAAAGCAAGGTCTCGTGATCCACGCAGTCGAACGCCTTAGACAAGTCACAGAATACTCCTACGGCATTCTGCGACTCCTCCCAAGCATCGAAAATGTGTCGAACAAATGTGACACTCGCGTCTGTTGTAGACCGACCCTTAGTAAAACCAAACTGCTGGCTGTGAAGTAAGTTATTTAAATTAAAATGACATAGCAGTTGGTCGAGAATAATTTTCTCGAAAATTTTACTAAGTACTGGTAGAATAGAAACCGGTCTATAATTGGTGGGGTCTGATTTTGTGCCCGATTTAAAAAGAGGTATAACTTTACTGATTTTCATTAAATTTGGAAAAGTGCCATTTTCAACACTCATATTAAAAATGTATGCTAGATATGGTGCTAAGATATCAATAACAGAGCTCATCAATTTGACAGACAATCCCCATAAATCTTTCGAGGTTTTAAGTTTCAGCTGTTTGAATACTTTAACAATACTACTCGGATCAACGCGTTTAAAATCAAATAATTCAGTGCAAGCAGTAACATTACTTTTCAACAATATATCAGCTTGAACAGGAGAGGACCTGAGAGATTCTGTAGTTTTTACAGGGATGTTCGTAAAGAATTTATCAAAAACTTCAGCTCCATCTTTATCTTGTTTAACTAACCCAGTGCCCGATTCTATATTGTATTCTAATTCACGCGGTTTCGAAGCCTTTGTTTCACTATTTATTACTTGCCAAACTGCCTTTATTTTATTATCCGCGGTCTTTATTTTACTACTAATATGCATCTGTTTGGCTGTATAACACACTCTTCGAAATATTTTAGAATAATTTTTGACGTAGCTTTTAAAACTATCAGTGTGTGTATACGTTTTTTCCTCATATAAAGAATAAAGAGTATTTCTACTTTTGCGAATGCCTACGGTAGCCCAGTCACTGAACTTGAATGATTGACTGTTGGTAACTACCTTTTGAGGAAAATTATTTTCAAATTCTTTATGGATTATAGTAAAGAAATCCCTGTAAAAATCGTCAGGATTGTCTGTATCAAAGTTTGGACAAGGTAAGTTACTAATAAGACTATTTCGATATTTATCTATCCGAGTATCAGTGATGGGTCGTGTACGAAATTTAATTTTCTGAACATTTTTAAGTACTGGGAAACTGACCAGCTGCCCACTGTGATCTGACTTAAAACAGTTAAGCATACTGTTATCTTGGAAGTCACAATTGCAAAAAACGTTATCTAAACATGAGGCAGTTGTTTCTGTAATTCTAGTTGGCTCCATAAATATATTAACAAGGTTAAATGATGTAAACAAACTTAGAAATCTAGTTGTAATTGAATCTACTTCATATAAATCAACGTTAAAATCTCCACACACTATAATGGCTTTATTACTTTTAGATATGACCTTCAGTACATTTTCCATCACTGATTCAAAAACTGTGAAGTTAGCACTGTATGGGGGTCTGTACTGTATACGGCCACAACAATATGTTTCTCTGTTTCTATACATGAAATCTCCATAATGCCCTCTATCGAAAGTCCAGTAATATCTTTGCGTTCTTTATATTTTAAACTATTTCTGATAAAAATAAGGGAGCCACCGCGTATTTTGATCTTTCGACAGAAAGCGCTAGCGAAATGATAATTTTTAAAACCGAATAACAATTCATAATCCTTCAACCAGTGCTCAGTAATACATAAAATGTCAATAAAAAATGTCTCTAAAAATAATTCTACGTCTAATTCTTTGCCAGAGAAGCCTTGAATATTTTGGTGAACTAGTTTTAATATTCCAAGCTTCTCTTTTGTCTTATTGTCTAGTTTAAAGATGAAGTACCATTCGTGGTACATGGCTGACTACCGTCAATAAAAGATTTTGTACTGTAGAAGACAGTACAGTCAATAAGTTTACTGCCTGGTCTGGCAGATGTCTCTTTAATATAAAAAAGTAGTACCGAACATATAATTTTTTTAAAGTACTTAGATAGATATATTCTATCTGTCGTTATTATACAATTTTGAATAAACTTATTCAAATCTAAATAAATAATATTACTATGATGACAGGTTCTGTTGTAAAGGTGTTGGTTGAGAGAAAATATATAATTATTTTCCTCACTAGCTAATGAATTTGAATATGGAAATGAACAAATAATTAAGTTTCCACACTCAACAGTCATTAGTGACCTATGATACCTAGTCAATTGCTGTTTTTTGAGCCCTGTACTATTGCCTACTAAAAGAATAACGGTAGTGTTTGCATCATATTTACACTGGAATAATTTTGTGATGATTTGCGAATATGACGCGCCAGGCATGCACACATTAACAATGTCATGATCAAAGGAGTTTTTTAGAAGTAGTCCTAAACCTATGCCTATATCGTCCGAGAACACAACAGTCTTTTTCGTTAGACGTGGGACACAGTCTTTCTGTTTCAATTGTCGCCATATGTATTCACTATTTTTCTTTTTTACATTTTTGTGACCCGATTCCTGTTTAAAGAATACAATATATCATTTTCAAAGCAGGAACATCGAATTTTAACAATAATGGTACGCTACCAAAAACTTTAAGTTAGATAAGTGAACTCCGGAATTTGAAATTAGGGACACACTAATTATGAGTAGGTAATTAACTGAGAAAAATCAAAAGAGACCCTAATGTATCTTGAAGATACGACATCAGACAGTATGCTAGCGCAGGCTAAATTGTGTTAGATATGACCGATCTTCGCAGATTGACGTGCTACTACCAGACAGGGCCACATCCGTTCCTGCGACTGGCGCGAGTGAAGACCGAGCTGCTGCATCGCAATCCTGACATCATATTGTACCGTGACATCATCAGCGACGCAGAGATACAACACATACATGAGTTGGCTAATCCAGATGTAATTTTTTCATGTACTTAATATGATATTCAATTATTGATACAAGAAAAACCTTAAGAGATTCTCCTTATGTTCATAATCAAAGGGAACATTCTGTCTTTCGCGAATTGCGATCAAATGTTTGTAAACGAGGCTGTCGGATAACGGATACTGTCTTATAAATTCTGATACCAAAAAAGTATGTATACAATATTATACAAGTGAAGTCACTCAGCCATACTTAACTATGCATGTTCCAAGACGATAACAAATGGTACATAAGAATTAATTTTATAAATTGTCTGCAGCTTTCAAAAGCAGCAATTATCTTTAACACGACTGATTGGGATAGCAGATACGTAAAAATACCAGAAGGACGTTCGAAAGTGGCTGCTAGGATAAACAGACGTATTGGTGACATCACCAACTTGAACATGGAGTTTGCTGAACATCTTCAGTTTCTGGACTACGGTGTCGGAGAGTATACCGCAGTGCAACAAGATTTCTACAGTGTAAGTTTCTCAATCACGACTAATAATAATAATAATCCTTTCCTGACCGTATTCGGCCACAGCGACTCGACAACCTATTATCAGAAGCCGAGCCATTTGCGCAGGAAATATTATAGTGCATGAAACAATGGTTTGACAGTGTACGCGCGAACACAGGTGCACTCTTGCCCCTACCGCCCTGTATCCAATGGAACGGGGAGCCGCTACTATCGGAGAGCGGTAGGAACGGCATCAGCATTAGCAAGGCCTCTAACGCTGCGGACCGAAAGCTAGCAAGCTAGGTTTCACGACACATCACGACTTTATTCCAATGGTTAGAGGTACATCTAACGTGAGATGGCCTAAGTATCCACACCTCACCAAGCTTTCTGTTAGACCAACGTGATAGGTGGTGTTTGCCTTGGCTAACCCCTTAGAAGTTTACTGTAGCGAGCTGATTAGTCTGTTCTATCGCTAATAGGCCAGAGTGACTTGGGGCATATACGAACGTACGTGATCCTTAGACGATTATAGGTACGGTCACGAGCATCAATATGCATACATTTTAGTACCAAGTCACATTTTTTTTTTTGATAAATTGCACTGTAAGTCTCACTAAATGTCAAATATGTTAGTGCGACAGAGTCCTAAAGTGGTACATTATATTGTTCATGACTGTACATGGGTAGTTCTTTGAACACTGGAAGTCAATTACATTAACGTGACCGCAAAATGATTCTAGAGTTCTTTGTATTTTTGCAAATAGACCAAAAATTCAAGGATATTTTTGCGTTGACGATAATGAGACTGGCCAACGATGATCGAAGATCTATACCCTTGTCAATTGTCATGCTTAATAAATCGAACTCGTTGGTTTTGACTAAATTGTTACAGAAAAACAAAAAAGGCAGAAAGAGACGTAGAATGGCGACAATTATGTTTTATGTGAGTATTCTAAAGCTTTTTAAATATATACTCACTTCTACAATGAATTGCTATCATATCTAATATCGTAATACTTACAATGACTACAAACTGGTAAGGATTCGTCAACCAAGTTGAAAGATAAATAAATAAAGTTTTGAATTTGAATACCAAGAAGTCTCCATAGATTTTGTGTTCGAACGTTGCTGTGATCACTTCTGCCGTAGACCAATGCCACCCGATTGTTTCCTTTCCAGTTAACTGAAGTATCTTTGGGTGGAGCTACAGTGTTCTCCGAGATAGACCTGACCGTGTTCCCAGTAAAGGGGGCTGCTCTATACTGGATGAACGCGCATACCTCTGGAGAAGTGGACAAGAACACATTTCACGCAACTTGTCCCGTATTACATGGTTTCTATTCTGGTCAGTATCTGTGGGTACTGTAGATTATATTAGATTATTTAGTAACATATATTTAGGTCATGACTATATCCCAATTGCCTCTTGACTACCCAGAGGAACATCCATCGCAAGATAATGCATCCACACCTCACCGAGCTATCTGTTAGACCAACGTTATACGTGGTGAGCCGTATCGCCGTCTGTAATGGTGAAGCCAAATGTGTTATTGAAAACTGCACTTAAGATAAAGAGAGAGAGAGAGAGAGTATAATCATTGGTGTATGTCCGTTATCAGGGTTCGAACCGACGCCGGCCGGCGCTCCCCGATTGAAAAGCCAGCCGGTTTATAGTAATTCTTAAGACTTAACTTAAAGCGTGACTGTAATTATATTTCTACACGAATCTTTCAGTTTTAACAAAATGGATATTCGACGTTGGCCAAGAATTAAGGAGACCCTGTGGGCTGAGGCCTCAGAAGGAACGGTTGACGACCACAATACGACGGACCGGAAGGAATAGAAACGATGCGAATATGTGTAAAAATTAAAATAAATTGTTATATTATTTGATTGGTTTTATTTTAAGAATAATACTTAATATTTTTTTGCCAGTAACAGTTTACATTTTTTCTTTAAGAACTAGGAAATTAGAATTATGAATACGGGCAAAAGGATATGGCTCAGCTGTATTGCATTTTCCACACTGTTTGCTGACAAACTTAAGAATGTTAAGAATGACAAAATCGCACTTTCTTGGAATAGTGTAACAGACTCAAGACGTAAGTAATCAGATCTCTTGAGCGCATTGTCTTAAGAGTTATGAAGATAATGTAGTCACCGCTTACTTTATACACAGTTTCATAAACAACATAGAATAGGTGATGCATCGATAATTTACTTCTAAATTGTTTGATACCTGATTATATACTTATGAGTTTTAAATCTATGTAAAATAAAGGAATATTCAATATTCACATAATGCGATAAGTACTTAGTCATTTGTAGTGGTGTTCTAAAATGAAAATGTAACAAGCGCCCTACAGAGTAGAATTATTTTAGTTGCTCAAATTCAAATGGCTAAAGCTTAAAGAAGTGAAGCTGGTGTTCATTTACTTCCAAGTATCAAAATGCTATGCTTATTTAAAGCATGTGTTTTATTGATTCTCTCTTCGTGTGCTGCCGAAGAACCAGATGTAGATATGTATTCTTCTACAGCTGAAATTGAAATATTTGTGGCAACCCAAGGAAAGCTGCTAAAAACTTTACAAGAATATTACGATAGCGAAAACAGAACAATTTATTTAATTGAGAGGTAAGTCCTGAAAAAAGCTCACGACTATATCAATTGGGGTAGTCATCCTCAACTTTCTGAGTACCAACGAGCTATTAGCCTAACATAATAGTCAATAAGTTAAAGCTTATACTGAAGTAAGTAGATGGATTCTGTCTATGGTGTTGATCTTGAGACCAGAATAATGATGACGAAAGACGACGTAATTGATTTAATTCATGGTATTTTCTAGTACGGCTTTGAAATAGACTTTTTTTTTAATTAAGACGGGTTTGCTCTTGACTTCGTTCTTCTACAAGAAGAAGAGATCGACGTTGGAACGAGCTTACCCAGAAAATGCCTATTCACCCGTGATTTAAAGGACCCCAGGTTATAAGAGTCAGGAAACACCGACGCCGGCAGCCCATTCCATTCTTTGGCTGTGCGCATTATGAAGGATGAAGCGAAGCGCTTGGTGCGGATTAGTGGTATGTCAACCAAGTAAGGATGGTAACCCGCCGTACGTCTGGATGTCCTCAGATGGAATGAACTTGGTGGAATGAGCCGATGGAGCTCCTGTGCACACTCCCCGAAGTACAATCTGTAAAAAAACCGACAGACAGGCGACTTTACGGCGGTGGTCTAGGCTATGCAGTTTGGCTTCCACCAGCTTCCTACTACTACTCTGGGCGCCATTCCACTCGCGCCAGACAGTACTGCAAAGCGGAAGGCAAGAGGGAAACCACTGCCCTATTTTTCCCTAAAAAGTAGAATGTGGTTCGTGGCTCTTAAATTAGTGATGGTTTTCAGATATTTGAATGAAAGTGTAGAGGAGTACAAAATGATACAAAATTCAAGCAAATATCTTGAAAATCCTGTTAATGTATATCATTTTATCAAGAGACTATCTAAAGATTTACAACATGTTAAGAATACTATCAATACGAACATTGGTAAGCATCATCATCACGTAAGTTTTAAATTTGAGACAATAGGTAGGTACTTACGCTTTTAAAATGCACGCAATCTAGAATTTCCGGCCAAGTACGTAGTTAATGTCGTATGCGGACAGTCTAAAATAAGTCACGTCAAAAAAATATACACACCACAACACACACACACACAACACAATCACAATCAACACACATCAACACACACACACAACACACACACACACAACACAACACAATCAACACAACATAACACATCACAGAAATCATCGTCGTCATCATCGTGGTGTTCACATCTCAATCTACTATATTATTGAGTTCATCAATCAATAACCAAGTCTGACCTAAGCAAATTAAACGATTTTTTACTCTCGTGTGGTATATTGACAGCCAGTAATGCATTTTCATCTTAATAAATATTCTTCAAAAAGGTTTCATCAGAGACATTACAGTGAAATACCCCAGTAAGGTTGATCAATTTGGCGCAATAAATGGGTTGATACGTCTACAAGACGTTTATCAACATGAGGCAAGTGATTTCGCGAGGGGAATACTAAAAGGCAATTTCAGGTTAGTGTTATTATAACCTTTAGGCAAATAAGATCAGAGTACAGTCATGAGCAATATAATGTACCCACTTTAGGACTCTGTCGCACTAACATATTTGACATTTAGTGAGACTTACAGTTCAATTTGTCAAAAAAGTTTTTGTGACATGGTACCAAAGTGTATACATATTAATGCTCGTGACCGTATAAGAAAGAACCCGTTCTGTTCCGTTTGTCTAGGTTATATTACGTGTCATAAATCCAGTGGTTGAACATTGGGCTCACGATTCGGAGGCCCTGGGTTCGAATCCCGACATATAACAAATCGCAAATAGTAGTTTGAATAAATATTAATTTACTTAAGTGTGTATTCGTTATGTGAGTCAATAGTAACCAGGATTGGTGAAGTACATACACAAGACATAAAATCACGTCTGTAATCTCTAATAGGGTAGACAATTAATGTGCATACTTACTATTTTCCACAGTGCAGACGGTACACCTTATGTAGAGCAAGTGTAAGTAAAAACGTTAAACATTTTTTTTGATGAGAACTCTCAGCGTTCCCCATTTGTCCGGCCAAGTAGTTAATGCCATTTGCTACAAGTTTACTACAAGTCACGTCAAAAAAGCACTTTTACGCTTCTCAGCGGTAATCCTCGATTCCGACACTCGTCTTGGGGTGTTGACATCTATCGAAAGTCGCACCATAAAGTGATTTTGAAAATCGAAAATCAGGCAAATCTAAGTTTTTTTTTAATACATCATGTATTTTCTTCCGTCCTTCCAGTTCCCCTATGACAGCTACTGATTGCTACATGGTGAGTTCTCGAGCTGGCATAGTTTTAGGTTCCCAAGCCAAAGTCGCCTGGTTACAAGAAGGTCTACGTAGACGGTCCCATCTTTGCACGGATTGTTTAGCCGAAACGATTGCAGTTGTACATCGGATTTGGAAAGAATATTATGAAATGGGTAAGTTCATGACATGCTCTAAAGTAGTTTTTCGTTTCTAATTTACTATGTAATTAACCTACCATCAAACAAAACGACCAGATCAGTACAATTAGTACTTAATCATTAATATTTCAATAAAGATAACCTACACTTCAACAACCCTGGTGTCAGGGGTCAGGGTTCAATAATAACCCTGACACCAGGGTTGACATAGCTCATGTAACGACTACATACTTACATCAGTAGTAACTGGCACCAACGGCTTAACATACCATCCGAAGCACGGATCATCAGGTGATCAGCCTGTAATGTCCACACTACATTTGTCCATAGAGAATGGCCACATAAATGAGTCCAAAAACAAAAGTAACATTTTATAATACCTTCAGTGCGCGGTAAGGATTAGACCTGTCAAGTACTTGAGCTAATGTTGTGCTGTTCATTAGTATAGTGATGCTCGACATTAAGTTGATCGATTATTTTCTATCTAACACTACTTATTTTATGAGGCCACTATGGAATGTGTTAAAACAAATAGCTTTATTTCAGGAAATGTAAATGAAACAATAAAATGGATGAGGAAACACATGTATTTGAATCCTAACGACCAAAATGCTGTGAAATATCACGCTACGATATTATACTTGCAAAAAAATCCAGAATATCTTTTAAATCTTAAAATAAGGAAAGACCAGGTATGTAATTAGGCTATGAAATTGACGTTTAAAGATGAATAGGAGAATCACAGAATAGAAAGTTGTTCAGTTGTTGTGTGATAGGAGATAATTAAAAAGATAGAATTAACATTATGAATAAACGTATTAATTAATAAAAACTAAGAGACATTCACCAAAATGCTAACATTATTTTATCAGGAGAAAAAACAGCTGTCCGAACCAATCAAAGAAGAAGTTACAAGATTCAATTTGACAGATGAACAAAAGAAGATATTCGTAGAAGATTATATCTACAAGGCTCTTTGCAGGGGTGAACAGCAGGAAAGGGATTACAGGTAAGTAAATAAACAAATAATTTACGATGATGATTTAGAAACTCTTTACATTATTCTATGAACATTTTAGTCACCTTGAAAATCATGACAACACATTCGATTATTTAAAGTATCTTTAACACGACTGAACCTAGTTAATGGAGAGTGCATATGCTATTCTCTAGTACAATTTTTCTACCTAAATACATCAAATATTGTATCCAAAACTGGGTTAATGCGTGATGATAATTATAAAATTTTTGTTGGCCAGCTTAACCTGCTACTACCAGACAGGGTCTCACCCCTTCCTGTGGCTGGCGCGAGTGAAGACCGAGCTGCTGCATCGCAGTCCTGACGTCATACTGTACCGTGACGTCATCAGTGATGCAGAGATACGACATCTGAAAGAAATTTCCAAACCAATGGTGAGTCGGATCGTCGGGTCTATAAAGGCCACATTGATTCAATTCACCATTTGATATTTGCGCACATAAAAGTAAGTCATTACTAATTTAAGAGCCACGCTCTTGTCGGTGTAGCATTCTCCATTCCTCAAGACACGACGTTCGCCTTCTCTTTAATCTGTTCTGTGTAAGCTGTTCTTATAAAAGTAAGTGAACAAAGCAAATTCCAAAATAGCAAAATTGCTCTTTTACAAGAAAGCGTTCCGGAAGGTAGGTAGTGAAAGCTTTTTTGTATGAAACCATGTCGCCACGTCGCGCCAGAGGACCTAGCCAAGTTTCAAATGTTTCTATGTTTATAACCGCTAACGTACAACCTTTCCGAATTAAATGAACACCTTGTGGCAAAGACACGTACCTGAGAGGCGTCTTAATTTGCGGGAGTCATACCTAAGTTAGCGAGTATCAAAATAGAAACATTTTCAAGAATCAGAATCATTAAATCAACGTAATTATCGTGGATAAACTTGCTGGAAGTATTCGTTTTCGAATGTACGTCATTTCGCAAGGTGCTATGGCTGAGGAGAAGAAATGACAAGAAATTGCATATACTTACATTACAAGTTATTTAATAACTAGAGAAACACATTTAATACTAGATATTTTTATCATTTAGGTAATCATTAATCTTATCTTCTAACGTCTGGGTTGTGAGGTGGATTACCAATCTCATCAGCCCTGGTGTCACGGTTACTATTGAGCCGCCAAAGGCCCCTGACATGACATGATTATTATAAATCATGATTAATCTTATAATAAGCTTTTTTACATTTATAAAGAGCTTCACGTGAGCTTTAAATTGATTATCTGACAAATTCAAAATATTATCTAGTATTTTAATGTAAAGACATAAAAATAACCCCAAAAAAAATAAATTTAACTTATTAATTTGGAATTTTGAATAGCAATGTTTATTTTATGCGTTGTAATGTATTGTAAGTATGCCTTTCACAAGTTAGCTATGATGTCATTGATCATTATAAATTAGCCAGATGTCTTCTGGTACCGCCACTGAGTATCGTCGTGTACTTACTATTATTTTGGCAAGACTGTGACAAGTCTGGACTCTTCTACTTTTTTTCTGGTTTAGTTTTTCTTTTGTTTTTTTTTTTGTCTAGAATTTAGGTCCAATGTATTGTTGCAGATGCAACGTGTAAGCGTTATTAACGCAAAGGAGACTGAAAAACGCGTCGCCAAGTCAGCGTTTCTCTTGGACGACATGTCGGCAGTGGTAGCCAATATTTCCCACCGTCTGTCCCTCATAACTAACCTGAGCATGGAATCCGCTGAAGAGCTGCATTTAGTTAACTATGGCGTCGGTGGCTACTACACACCTCATCAAGACTTTTACGGAAATAACATTCCGGTTAGGTTCAACAGCTTTATTTTTCTTCGTATGTAACAAAGCAAAGTTACAAAGAGAAAATTAAAAAGAAAAAAAAATTACTCGGACGGGACTTGAACCCGCGGCTCTAATCAAACCGGGGCCAGTGTGTTAACCATTAATAATAATAATAATACTCATTTATTTCAGCCAATAAAGCCATAGTTATAAAAAAATTACAAAAAAAATATATACAGAATAAATTAAAATAAATAATAAAATAAAATAAAAAGTAAAAAAATACACCACCGGGTCCTCCCCCCGTCCATGCAAACAAAATCATTTACTTAAAGCAAAGTTAATTTCTTATACATATCAGAAAAAGACTATGTTTTGGAAGAAACGTCTCCAGCAGGGGGGTTAAAAAGGCCACATCAATGCAATTCATCTAAAAAAGAAATATTGCTATTTGACATTTGTGTGTATTACGCACTTACTATAAAAATTTTATATGCGCAAATGTCAAATTGCAATTTTTCTTTTTTTAGATGAATTGCTTCTATGTGGCCTTTTTAACCCCCCAGATCTCATTATATATTGTTTTCAGCATGACATTGGTGCTGACCGAATTGCGACAGTAATTTTATACGTAAGTACCTATGACGCATGTAAAATAAGTAATAAGTAGTGATAATAACGTTCATGTACATTTAAGGCCTATTTCACCACTCTAAAATCTACAGCCTATCGGATAGTTATATCCAGTATATAAGCTGTAAGGTTAGCTGACGTAGAGATAATAGGATATTTGGTTGGGTCAAAGATAAATTATAAAATGCTAATCTAGAAATAGAAGCCACTCTAAGATGATCAAAAATCAATCTCATTTTACTTTCCGATATATTTGGGCGCTTTTATAGATGACGTCACAGGTCCATACAAACTCCGAAGAAAACTTTCGTTTTGACGTTTCGTAAAAAGTATCTCATTTGACCAGTTTGTCAAGTAGCCTATTGTCGTTGATGAGGATTTTTGAATGGAAGAGACCAGGGGGGTTAAAAAAGCCACATCGAAGCAATTTATCTAAAAAAGCAATATTGCTATTTGACATTTGTTTGCATTGCGCACTTACTTTTATATGCGGAAATGTCAAATGCAATATTAGCTTTTTTAGATGAATTGCTTCTATGTGGCCTTTTTAACCTCCCTGAGCTGTGTTTGTTCTGTTACACCACGGACTAACCTCATATTAATTATGACGTCTTGATCCGCGAGCCGAATGCCGAGAATGCTATCTGGGTTGCAAAATATTGGGCTGATAAAATCTGATGTGCCATGAAAACGTTAAGAAGTTCAGTACGTGGTAGAGGAAGTTAGCCATGTTGTCAACGATTATGACGATCGAGAGTGATGGGTTCTCTATGTGTCGCAGTTGTCAGATGTGGAGCAGGGAGGCGCGACGGTGTTCACACGCATGAATCTAACTGTGTTCCCGGAGAAGAGAGCTGCCTTATTCTGGTGGAACCTGCATCGGTCCGGGGACCCTAACTACGCGAGTGTTCATGCCGGCTGCCCTGTGCTCAGAGGCTCCAAGTGGAGTAAGTTGCTACTATTAAACAGAACTACTACTTACTGATGTAAGTAGTCGTCGGCGGCTCAACAATAACCCTGACACCGGGGTATCAACCCCGATGTTGGTAATTCACCTCAGTAACGTATCCAGTGTAACGTTCATTAGCGTAGTGATGTGTCAATCAGGCCGATCAATCCTATTTATTACTAACCACTTAGGGTGGCATTAATAAATTAATCTCAGCTGAGATTGCCTTCAAGATCATGCTCAAGTCCCTGTTTTTATATAAAAACTGTCACATTGACATGATCTTGAGGGCAATCTCAAAGCTGATATTAGTTTATTAATACCTACCTAAATGTTTCTATAGCATTCATTACAAAAAGTCTGTCAGTCTGCACAGACAGACTAACAGAAAGCTCGGCGAGGTGCGGGTACTTAAGTAGTTCATCTTGTGACGGATGGATATAGGTAGTCGTGAGCTTATGTCAAAACTAATCGGGACTTGAACCCGCGGCTCTAATCAAACCGGGGCCAGTGTGTTAACCATTAATAATAATAATAATACTCATTTATTTCAGCCAATAAAGCCATAGTTATAGAAAAATTACAAAAAAATATATACAGAATAAATTAAAATAAATAATAAAATAAAATAAAAAGTAAAAAAAAGTAAAAAATACACCACCGGGTCCTCCCCCCGTCCATGCAAACAAAATCATTTACTTAAAGTTAATTTCTTATACATATCAGAAAAAGACTATGTTTTGGAAGAAACGTCTCCAGCAGGGAGGTTAAAAACGCCACATCGAAGCAATTCATCTAAAAAAGCAATATTGCAATTTGACATTTGCGCATACAAAAGTAAGTGATAAGTGTGCAATGCAAACACAATGTCAAATAGCAATATTGCTTCTTTAGTATTTTTTTCATTTTTGTTTTTGTTTTGAATTAGAATTGCTTCAATGTAGCGTTTTTAACCCCCATGTATCAGTTTATTTATTCCGTTGATTATGAGATATGCCTTTGCACGTGAGAAAATGTTTCGTTTTTCAGTTTCAATCAAATGGTTTCATGAAGAAGGTCAAGAACTGATTAGACCTTGCCTTACGACACGTTAAACGCACAATTGAGAAATTCAGTAAGTACATAACCAAGACGTTTTGCCCATAAGGTTTATTTCGCTATAACGCTCAATGCAAACTCTCAGTCGTTGTAATATTGGTCATATGCGTACATATTTAAGTGTATTTTATTCTTAATAAAGAAATTTTAGACTGACTGTGTAAATAATTTATTTACCTTTGCTTCGTATTATGGAAATAGTTCCTTTAATGCAGTTCTTTAAGTAAAGAATGATTATGGGGAGCTCTTGCAGTTACTGTTTAAGAAGACGACATTATTTGACGTACTCAAGTCACTAGTTTCATAAAAAGAAACTACACAAGGTACATCTTACTCATTTAAATTCAGACGCTGGCAATTGTACATCTTTTGTTACAGTAAGTCTCATCAAATGTCAAATATGATAGTGCGACAGGGTTCTAAAGTGGGTACATGATATTACTCATGACTCTACGTACTTAATTGTTACTTGCTGAACTTTGATTACTTTTAACTTGTGATTAACTTAGCGATACTTACATGATCTTATTTTCTGTTAAAAATATTTTATGTAAGTAATATTAATAATATGTTCTTCATTTCACACCCCACAGGGTCCATATTTCAACATACAAAGTTTAATATATGTTTCAGAAATAAAAACGAACTTAAAATTTAAAATTCAGATAAAATAAAAAATTAAATCCAATGTCAAAATTACCAAAATTAAAATTACAATCAAAATTTGAAAATTATAAGTACTTACAAATGAATAATCAACTCTTTTATTTTCACTTACATAAGTGAGATCAACAGATAACACTATTGAAAATGATGACTATTTTAGTTTTATCCTTTTATGAGTAGGTACTGATGCTGATTCCTGTACACGGCTAATTTTATTTTAAGTTATATCTGTCCTTTTCTTATCCATCGAAAAGAAAAGGGACGGATGATTGACTACTGTTAACTGTGTGTGTTGTGTTGGTATCTTAAGCTAGGGTGACATCGTGTATTAAAAGAAAACAGACAAATAATGTTTTATTTATTAAGCAATCCTTTACATATAATATGATATACATACCTAATTTAATACACATAGGTATTTTTAATTATATTTTTATGACAAAATATGTCTTTCTGTCAAATTAATCAACCTATTTAACTTGTAAGTATTTAACATTTTCTTGCAGCTCACAAAGGAAGTCTGCTTTTGGTTGTGGTTAAGTACCTTTACTAATCTGTATTGTTGTACTTATTACGTGTTATGTTAATGTGTGTAGGAATTTGACAATAAAATGACGCAAGATTCCCAAGTTTTTGTTGGAGTACGGTCACGAGCATTAATATGTATACACTTTGGTACCATGTCACATTAACTATTTGACAAATTGAATTGTAAGTTTCACTAAATGTCAATTATGTTAGTGCGACAGAGTCCTAAAGTGGGTACATTATATTGCTCATGACTGTACCCGGTTTTGCCATAACCAGAAGCTTGTCTTCGTGAGTTGCAAGAAGTTTACAAGTTAAAAAAAAAAAACTCAAGTGATATTAGCCACTGAACAACCCCGGTATTCTGCGGAGCTGGGATCGTAGACGTTGGGGTCCCTGACGGCGATACACTTCAGTGGACATGGCTTTACCAGCTCCTGCCCTTGTCCTTCTATCCATTTCGTCACCACTAATGTGAAAGGATACAAAAATGAATCTTAATAAGAAGATTGACAAGGATCATTTTTTTAAAGTTTTCGTGTTTGATCAACAATACTAACTAGAAATTACTCAACAAAAACACCGCAAAAGTATATCTCCTCATATTCGATTTTACTTTCTAGTAGTAACTAGATGTCCTAAATATTAACTAATCTGTGCCTGTGATGCCCAGTTCAAATTCAGAAAAACTTTTTCACACAGCAGATTTTCGATATACATGGTGCTAGTGACAGCGTAACGAATACTGACGGGGGTTATTCAGACCATGCTTCTGAGTTGATATCAAACGGAATTTCCTGTCAGAAAATTCATGAAAGTTTTAGTGTTTAATTATTTTCAGTTCCATACTTTTGCAACGGAAAATTCCACTTGTTATCGACTCAGAATCATGGTCTGAATCATCCCTCAAAGTTGTCGTCACATTGTCACTAACACCCTGTATAGGTAATGTAAAGCTTACGAGCTAACGATAAAATACATTATAATTAAGCCACGTATTAGTATTGTTGATCGAAGGATCCATACTCTACTCTCGGTAATTTTATCCTCTGCTCACCCCACTTCGAGCCCCTTAGCACGGGACACGCGGCGTGTTCAGTCCTGAAGTCACGCTCGCCTGAGACATGAAGGTTATCCCAGTATAGAGCCGCGCCTTTCTCAGGGAATACTGTTAGGTTCAGTTTTGTGAACACCGTCGCGCCCCCCAGCTCCACATCGGACATCTGAAATATATTATAGTTTAGTGTCCATCGGTACAGCCATGAGCAATATAATGTACCCACTTTAGGACTCTGTCGCACTAACATATTTGACGTTTAGTGAGACTTACAGTTCAATTTGTCAAAAAAGTTAATGTGACATGGTACCAAAGTGTATACATATTGCTGCGTGGTGCTGGTGACCGTACCCGGTGCAAAACTGTGATACGGATTCAATAACGACACTATTTAATGTTTAATATTACAAATAGCACTTAATTAATACTCGTGTATTAATTAAGTTGGCACCGCGTGAGGATGTAGGCGCGAGAGCGATACGACCTGTGACCGCGACAGGGTCAGGAGTCAGGAAGCCGAATGTAATATGTCCGCCGACCGGAAGTATTTCCGTTCGGTGCGTCGTTTCGCTCCGCTATGTTGTTGGCTTGCACAGCGGCAGCCAATCACCGTACGCGCAGAATGTGTGCAAGCCGCCAACCGCAGGAAAATATAAACGCGTTCAATATAATTTACTTATAGCTAATTGTGTGACGCCACAATAGGTAAGTACTTCGATGGATTAATGTACAAAAATTATGTTGCTCCCTATATTGCTTCTCTTTATTTTGATCAGAATAATAATGGGTCATTTGTACCCAAAAACAAAGATGAAAGATGCATATGTCTGTTATCCATAAAATTAAAAGGTTAAACGAAGAACAAACAGTACAGCGCCATCTGTATTGATTTTGAGGAACGTACCCTAGAAAGTCGCTCATTAACACCCACTTACATAAACAAGCACCGTTGCTAGGCGATTGAGACCTACTTCCGCTTTCTGAAACAATTAGTTTTTTACGTCACAAGTATCTTAACTAGGTATCTACATAATAGTATCTCGAACCATTATCATCACTAATTTAAGAGCCACGCTCTTGTCGGTGTCGCATTCTCCATGCTACTTCTTAAGTATGCAGGACGGAAGGCGCAAGTCACAGGGACTGTAACCTGGAACCTGACAGAAGGCAGCAGTAACTGTCAGTACTATTAGTATAATAAAGTCGTGAATCTGTGTCACGACTTTATTATTTTTAATTTGGAACTGGCATATTATTTAATTTGTTTTCTTCTTTTTCGAACGGGAACATTTTCCCGCCTTTTTTAAAAGGCGGTGACGGGATTTTTGTTCGGTTGCGTGAATCTGCTATGAAGAGTTGGAGAGTTAACATTGTTTATGAAAATATAACATTATTCAAGAGAATTGCTGAATTGTTTGATTACGACGAGCACCTCCCCACTTGAGAGCAATAGTATTATCACACTAGGTACCTACGTAAGCGCCTTTTTGAAAAATCACTTTCGAATGTGATAACAAATAGTGTCAAGTGTCTTTTTTGTACCAATTTTATTCCTTTTTTTAATATTTGCACGCATGCATGCGAGCCGAACACATCACAACACTGTTATGTACTTAAATTATTTTACCTACCACCTTTTGTATTCTTATGTGTTCTCAAAAATAGAATGAAATGGAGAGTTTGTTGAAGAAAATCACTTTAGAATGTGATATATCAAAAAGGCGCTTACCTAAGTGTTTTTCAATTTTTTCACGTTTGTACAGTAATGAGCAATATAATGTACCCACTTTAGGACTCTGTCGCACTAACATATTTGACATTTAGTGAGACTTACAGTTCAATTTGTCGAACAAGTTAATGTGACATGGTACCAAAGTGTATAAGTACATATTAATGCTCGTGACCGTATGTGAATTTCCTGCATGGGCGTGGCTTTATGTCAGTGGTGTATTACTAACGACAAAGGCATCAACATGAGACGCGAAGAGACCGCAGAGGCCATAGTTGGCTGGTTGAAGTGTCCCGTAAACATAGTCGTGTCCAGTGAAGAGAGACACGCGTCGGCTGAACCGTGTCACGATGGCCGACTGGTTGGAAGCCAGGAACATGATCTCTGTAATACGATCACGGTTTTTCTGCCAGCCACCACTCCGCGTTCCGGTTTTTGCAACCCATAACTGGAAAAAACCAGTTAGTTTATAAACTAAAGCAAAAAACAACCTGAAGGTATAAGGTATACGTCCCACTGCTGGGCACAGATCTCCCCTCTATCAATCGGAAGGGGTACCTATGGATCACTCTTCTCCACACAGTTCCAAAATATTTACGTTGTTATTTCATTTATAACATAAGCTCACAACTCCAACGATTGGGGTCAGAGGTATATCTATTGCAAGGTGAACTAAGTAGCGACACCTCACCGAGCTCATTTAGGCATATTTAGTTCTTTTTATCATCAATTAATGGGTATTTTTGAAAGTGGTTTTTATCTATTGTATTACACCTTACCTACTTTTAGGCATAGAATAAGAAATAATACTACGTATAGAACGGCAATTCTCCGCTCCCCAGCAGCGTTTGGGATAGGTTTACACCCCCCCAAGAATACAGTTTGGAGTTAATTCGTATGGTGTTACACGTCACACACACAGATACGCCTGTACGATAATGTCAATGTGTGATGTCTGTGTAAAACGAGGTTGTTTGTATGAAGTGAATAATGCGAGGAGCAGGCATCGAGACAAACTTTTGCGGGTTTACCGATGTCTGTATTCCAGTGTTTGTAACATTGTTTTTATAAGAAAATAAATAAATAAATAAGTGTCCGGGATGTGCTTTAGGTACGTAATTTCACATTAAGTAAATGCTAATTGCGCTTAGAACACCTTTTTGATGATGAGACCAGTATTATACGTAGCAAAAACATGACATGAGAGAGAGAGAGCCACGTTGAAAACTTCATCGTATTAAAGTTGGATATTGGCGAACTACCAATAATAAAAACGGTTCTCGTGCAAACAGAAATATAATATATTTTTCAAGAATAACAAAAGCACCAAAGTCATTATCAAACGCAAAGACAATAAAATAATAAAAAAACTATATGAAAGAGGTAAAATTCTATACAAAGATGTGCTATCTTGCACATTGGATTTTTAATACCTTGGGTTTAGCCAAGCGCTGAATGTGACGTATCTCCTCATCGGTGATGACGTCACGGTAGAGTTTGATCATAGGGTCGTGGTATAGTTGCTCCTCCTTGACTGGTGCCAATCGTAGAAAGGGATGTGGGCCGTGCACATAGCGACATTTCAAGCTAAAATGCAGAAGAGGTGATGTTTCAAAGTTATCTCTCTAGCTGAGATTTTTTTTTGACGTGACTTATTTCAGATTGCCGCAGATAGAATTAACTACTTGGCCAGGCAAATGGGAAGCGCTGAAGGTAAAAAATTAAGATAACAGGCCTGAGGGTGCCCAGGTGGGCGCGATCCTCGGCTCAGAGCGTCTTCCGAGAGAATTATGTCTTCGGCATGGTTGATATTGGGGCCCTGGAGTGTTTGCGAGCTGATTAGCCGTCTCTATGGCAAGAATACAGATGTGAGCAGATATATATTATAATATATATATATATCCTTCCAGCCGTATTCGGCCATGGCGACAAGTCTCCAATCTAGGAACGCCTAAGATGCGCTCTAAGCAGATAGAATTAGTAAGTATACTAATAAGTATGATTACATAAAGAAGAGCGGTCACGTATGTTACTGACTATGAGAAAGTAGTTTACCTTGCGTTTGAAGAACTGCCAGTACATAGCCTCCAGTCTTCATCATTCTTTTTGACGGCCTGTTAACAAGAAACATCACTCCTGTACATTTTCAATTTAATTTTATACTTACAGCATTTCTTCATATTTATTTAGATGTCTATAACAACTTTTCATAATAAGTAACAGGTAATAAACCTACGAACAGCGCAGCAAAGTGTACTTAAGTATATTTGTTCCTTTATTTGGTATTAAGTGTCGTCTATTTACAACTTATTTCTAGCAACGTAACTCTAGCTGTGGAGATTTTTAGTTAGCACATAGTTATGCAAACAATATCACGCAATAATAATGATCCTATTTATATGTACATCTTCCTAATATAAAATAATAATTAATAAACCTTATATTAGATATCAAATAAACTATTTTAAAATAAAATATAATAATTTAATAAAACAGCAATAAAAATAATTTAATTTTATTGGGTATTCTTTAAACTTAACTTGAATTTTTAAGAGATTTATATTTAGAAAATAGTACTGAGATCAGCACTCACCTTTATCGGATTTTTATTTTTATTTCCTGCAGCTAAGTGTGACATGAACGCGGTAGCATTAGTGTTACCAGGATCATTTGGATCTAAGGATATTCGCCTCTTCAGCCAGTTGATTGTTTCTTTATAATTTTCTAGAATGTGAAGAATAAGTAGCTACTTACCCTTTTAAGATTGAACATACATATACATACATACATACACTCACGCCCGTAATCCCTAATGGGGTGGGCAGAGCCACAAGTAATCAAAGACAACTTGCAGCCACTATTGATACGATGTCGTAAGCTGGATATGATAAACGTTATGGTGATAAGGGATCAGCCTATCGCCTATTACTCCATCATGTTAGAGGACACAATCCCTCTGTCGGTTTTTACGACATGCCTGGGAAGACAAGCAGCTGAACGTTATCTGTTTTTTATTAAAATTGAACCTTCTAGTAAACAAACACCCGACATTGTTTCTTATGATTTTTGTTTTTATTGCACTCACCCGCGCTTAGTTTCAACTAGTACTTCAACTTCACAAAAGGAAAATTTATAAAAAAAAGGGAAAATGATATCAAAAAATCTTACTTTCTCGATTTAATTTTCATAATGGCTCTTATGTTTCCGCTTAAATCACAGCGTATTTTGCACGTAAAATGTTTTGAAATCCCTAAACTTTAGACAAGGCACTGTTTTGATAAAAATGTTCATATTTTTAAATAATTACCCGCCATGTTTGTTTACTAGAAGGTTAAACCTTAAAAGATTATGCTTTAAGTACAAAATGTATTTGTCACAGTTAACACCCGTTTTTAGGAAACACGTTTTTCCTAGTAAATGCTAGTTGTTTAAAGGGCCTTTACTAACACTACACATTCTTAAAAATATACTTAAATAGGTGGAGTAGGTTCATATAGATATATTTTGCTGATAATAGCAGCCAGACCAAATTCTAGTTTTACGCAATATCTAGTAAAAACTAGTTTCAACTAAGGAAATGCGTTTTCACTAATTTCTTACCCAACATGTAGTTAGTCTTGATTATCCAGTCGACAATGTTCATTAAAGTGAAGGGACATGAGTCGCATATTCTGTACTTATCGTAAACTGCCTTCATCCATGAAAGGAGTCTCTCGTAGTCATTATTCTGAAGAGCTGCCTGACCCATCTCGTAACAATCATTTGCTGTCATTGGAGAACTAAACAGAATATCATTAGACGTTTTAAGTACTTATACAAAAGGCAAAGAACATTAAAGTAATAGGTTAGGTACTTACACGCGTTCAATGTATTTCTTGTGGTATTTGCTGTAAGACATAATAAAAACAGTTAAAGTATCCTGAGAGATTAGCTAAGTTGTAAACGATTACGAAAAACAACAGGGACAGTGATACAAAAATATGGATTTGACACATAGAGCAACACGGATTTCCGCGGTCCGGTTGGTTTTTTAATTAACACTTTCAAGGACAGAACGTCTAATGACGTTCCGACTCCAAGGTGTCATGGTATCTATTATGAACCATCAATGTCACATGGTCTCTGCCCGTGAAAGGGTTAAAATAGTCTTGCGTTTGACCACAATCTCATCTGATGGTAAGTGACGATTTGGTGGAGGGAGGGTGGATCTCGCTTACTTCCCTAGCAAATGCCTATTCACTCTAGCCTTGAAGACTCCCAGATTATAACGAGTCGGAAAAACAGACGACGGCAGACAGTTCCGTTCCGATCGACACAATAAGACACTATCTCATATAATTTTATCTCTATTATTGTCGCTTAGCGTGGTCGACGACTTCCCTCAATCAGCGCTTATCGTTATCGACCCACTAAGGTCGATTAATTCTTTCAAATATTTTTCCTCTCAGACGACGCCCTGAGCCGAGGTTCGCGCTCAACTGGGCACCCTCAGGCCTGTTGTCTTAAATGTTACCGGGTGAGAGCCTTCAGCGCTCCCCATTTGTCCGGCCAAGTAGTTAATGCCATCTGCGGCAAATCTACAATAAGTCACGTCAAAAAAATATATATTGTCGCTTAATTTTGGCTTCATGAGAGGTTTATCGAATAAAGAAAATGCCTAAGTATTTAGGTACTTACCAACAGATCAAATTAAGGATGTTTTAAAGAAAGGCAAATACGTCTAAACTTGTTAAAGGTCAATTTAACATTTTGGAATCTATATCATTTCGCAAGGTGTTATGGCTGAGGAGAAGAAATAACAAGAAACAGTTACGAACCAACCACCATGAATGAAGATTTAAACGACGATGAAAGATGGGATTATGGTGCATCAGGATCGTAGCTAGTGGAATTCCATGGTGTCAGTCTACTACACTAGAAAATAGTCGTAGTCGTTAGATGAGCCATGTGAGGGGTCTTTGGCGGCTCAATAGTACCTAACCCTGACACCAGGGTTGCTGAGGTCGGTGGGAGGAGCAAGTCAAATATCTCGGCGTAGTCTTAGATAGACGTCTTACTTTCAAGGCCCATATCAAACGTGTGCGCGATCGCGCCGCGTTTGTAATGGGCCGTCTTCACTGTCTCCTTAACAAGCGAAGTAAATTGTCCCTTAGGAATAAGGTGAAAATCTACACGACTTGCATCCGTCCGATCATGACCTATGCAGGGGTAGTTTTCGCTCATGCGAGTCCCTCTCAAATTCACCGTCTACAGGTAATACAAAATCGTTTCATGCGGAAAGCCACGGGAGCTCCGTGGTTCCTTCGCAATGAAAATCTGCACATTGACCTAGGTCTGCCAACCATTGCCCAATGGCTCAAATTAGCTTCCAAACGTTTTTTCGATTCTGCTCCGCACCTCCCAAATCCCCTGGTAGTTGCGGCTTCCGAGTACATTCCGCTTAGGGACGGTACTGAAAAGTATCGCCATCCGAAGGACGTAATATACGATCCCGACGACCCGATCACTCTAGCCATAGAGGCAGCCAATCAGCTCGCGACACCAAACACTTCAGGTCCCCGATACCGACCCCGCCGGCGTGGTCGACGATTTCCCTCATTCAGCGCTTATCGCTATCGACCCACTAGGGTCGATTAATTCTTTCAAATATTTTTCCTCTCAGACGACGCCCTGAGCCGAGGTTCGCGCCCAACTGGGCACCCTCAGGCCTGTTGTCTTAAACGTTGTACCGGGTGAGAGCCTTCAGCGCTCCCCATTTGTCCGGCCAAGTAGTTAATGCCATCTGCGGCAAATCTACAATAAGTCACGTCAAAAAAAAAAAAAAAACTAACTTATGTATGCATGTACTTGCAAGAACTGACGAGCTGTCCGTTCGCCAGGAGAGTGACATTCAAACTGTAGACTGTCTCGAGGGTGGTTAGACCTTCCACTGCACCCTTCATGTCAGCCACGGAAGGATATGAGATGAACCTTTCTCTTCTGTACGCTGTGAAGAATAACAAATAATACATAGATATCTCATACTAGATAGCATTTATTGCTTATAGTTGGTATGTTTCCTGCATGGGTGCACCAGTGGTGATAGGTTTAAAAGTCCCAGTGTTAACGGCCTCCGTGGTCCAGTAGTTGAACATTGGGCTCACAATCCGGAGGTCGGCGATGGAACCTTTCGTAAAACTAACCATGACGAAACATGTAGTCGATGAAGATGTCTTTCGATGATTCGAATTTCAAAAACACACACCACGGAAATATGTACAGGCACTCAATAATCCCAAGACAATAGTTGAGGCAACATATTTGGAAAATATAAAAAAATAAATTAGGTACAGACAATTATAATTTCAACAAACCTGAAGTATTGTTCAATACTTTTTCCACAGGAGCAAAATCAGCAAAGAGGCGTCTGATAAGAGTGAAGGCATTGATGGGGTTTCCCAGGTAGTGTTCAGGATCTAACAGAGCTCTCCTTTGCTCCCTTTTACAGCGTTTCAAGAACTTAAAAATGCGGCTGAAATTTTTAAACAATAACATCTTTCAAAGACGATCTCGAAGGGAAACCTAAACGACGATGAAAGATGTGAAAGTGGTACACTAGGATCGTGCAAATTCTAATTCAAAAATATCTTTATTCAGTAGGTAACATAGTTACACTTTGAACCGTCAATTTTTACATAACGAACGTCTCATCCGCCTAAAACTACTGCAGCTTCTCACAACCTGTATAGCCGGGGAAAAGAAGCTGCAAGAAAAACCTCGGCACAGGGCCTTAGACGTTCTTTAAAAAAAATAAACATAAAATATTTTTATACAATTATTATTGAGTAATTTAGCTGCCTAATATCAGTTCTCAGACAGTTAATCCCACACTACTGGCTACGATCCTAATGCACCACTTTCACATCTTTCATCGTCGTTTAAATCTTCATTAATGGTACCTAGTTGATTTATAACTCTTGACTTGGCCTTTCTTTGAAACATCCTTAAAGGGTGTTCGCCACCAAACTTGGCACATTTTGATATTCACCCTAAACATGTGTCTGAAGGATTATTACGGAACAGTGGAAGAGGGGAGTGGAGGTTCTGCTCAGTAGCGGGAAACAATAGTCTAGAAACAACATAATTGAAGAATTATTTATTAAATAAAAATACATAAACAAGTACATTCCATCCAACTACAATTGTAACAACACACATATTATTAAAAACAAAACATAAAAAAGAAATAAAAAGCTATAAATAAAAAATGTCCTCCAGCTCACCACATCGAGGCAAAGTCCCCAGAATGCTGGCCACGTTGCCTCTCTGCACCGCCAAACAGACCCTTTGGGCAAAATAACTGCCCGCTCTAGGGTCGGAAGTTGCCTCGATGAGGCGAGCTGAAATCGTCCACAACACAACAACATAATTAATTTAACTGAAGTACGTTTTCACTTTCAGTTGGCTCGACCATCGTAGACGGCGATACGACTTTACCTTTCACGTTGATATCCAATAATTAATTAATTAATTATCATTCATTTTTGGTTTTGTTCCTGTACATGTTGTGAGTTTATGTTTTTGTGCAATGAAGAATTATTGATTGATTAATTGATAAATGCCTTATAAAAATACTGTAGGTATCTTACTCACCTTTCCATTACGTCTTTCTTCACAGCAGTTGCGTTTCTGAGATACATTTCTATACTCTCTATTATGTGACCTTGCGTATTTATCAGACTTTCCATTCTCACCACAGATTGGTAAACATCATCCGATCGTGTTGTCGGCAATACAGATAATATAATTACTAAATGTATCATTCTAATATATTTTTCAACTCTTATACCACCACCTAAATATAGCTGGCAAGGAGTGGGTGTATAAAGGGTGTTAGTGACATCGTAACGTCAGACCATGTTTCTGAGTTGATATCAAGCGGAATTTTCCGTCGCAAAAGTACGGAACTGAAAATTATAAAAAAACGCAAACATTTTCATCAATTTTGCGACGGAAAATTCCACTTGATATCACCTCAAAATCATGATCTGAAACACCCCCCAGTTTTTGTTGCGATGTCATTAACACTCTTTATCTATTATACACCTCTGCCTACCCGTTCGGGGATACTATGCGTGATGCTATGTATGTTTATATTAAAGTAGGTAGGTAGTTAAAATTTTAAAAGTTATTTGTACTTACCTTGTTATTTAATGACCATACTAAGATCCCCTATACTATGTAATATCGCACTATTTACTTACTTACTTACTTAAATTAATATTTTTTTAAGCTAATTAATAAAAGAATCCTTTACTTCTTTTTATTTTCTCTCTTCTAACTTTAATTGAGATATCATATTAACTAGTTTAGGGTTATCAGTGCAAACCTGTAATTAGTTTTCAATGTTCAATCCTCTACTTTCTGTATTTTATAACTTTCTTTATTCAATTTCTTTTTATTGTTGGTTTTCCTTAAATAAATAAAATAAAATAAAAAAGGACCGTTCACGTACGTTACAATTTATCTTATGATTCTGAAGATGTTTGAGACGGATTGTTATGACTTGTGACTACAGCTGTTTCTGTGAAATATCTCACGTATGAACGACAGAGCAGACAAACCATAAACAAAGCTAATAAAGGTAATAAACAGTGTCGATTTCTAGGTCTTTTTATATGTTTATAACCGCTAACGTACAACCTCTCCGAATTATATGAACGCCTTGTGGCAAGAAAGATGTGTACGTGAGAGGCTTCTTAATTTACGCGAGTCATATGTTAGCGAGTATCAAATAAGAAACGTACATAATTATTTAACGTAATTATCATAGATAAACTTGTTGAAGGCAAGGTGTTATAGCTGAAGAGAAGAAATGACTAGAAACTGTACCTATACAGGGTGTTAGTGACGTCGTAACAAAAACTTTGATGGATGATTGAAACCATGATTCTGAGATGATATGAAGAGGAATTTTCCGTCGCAAAAGTATGGAACAGAAAATAATAAAAAGAAAAACAAAAATTTTCATGAATTTTCTGACTGAAAATTCCACTTGATATCAACTCAGAATCATGGTCTGAATCATCCCCCTCAGTATTCGTTACGATGTCACTAACACCCATACCTACTTGTATGGGTACAGTATGTACTTGTGCGGGGTGTAAGTGACATCATAACAAATACGGAGGGGGATGAAACAGCTGATTATTCTGAGTTAATATCAAGTGGAATTTTTCATCGCAAAAGTATAGAATTGAAAATAAGTAATTTAAAAAAACTAAAAAAGAATCATGAATTTTGCGACGGAAAATTCCACTTGATATGAACTCAGAATCATGGTCTGAATCATCCCCCTTAGTATTCGTTACGATGTCACTATCACCCTGTATACATTACAAGTTATTTAATAACTAGAGGAACACATTTTAATATCAGACATTTTTAACATTTAGGTAATCATTAATCTTATCTTCTATTCGTGTGGGTTGTGTGGTGGACCAACCTCAACAACCATGGTGTCAGGATTATTATTGAGCCGCCATAGGCCCCTAACATGGCGCAAACGACTGCATAATTACGACAGTGAGAAATGAAAAGTGCCTTCCGAAGCACGGGTCATCTTACTTTCGGACAAAGGTAATGTCCAAACCAAGCTTCTGATCACAAAGTGATTTTTGTGAAATGTCTCCACCGGTATTCGAATCCGGAACCTCCGGATCCTGAGGCCCACGCTCTACCACCAGACCACTGAGGTCGTTTTTAAGTATTTGTTACCTACAATAGTCAAAGAGGCGGCCAATTAGCTCGCGCAATAGGTATTTCAGGCTTCAGGACTCCGACCCCGCCGGCGTGGTCGACGATTCATTCAGCGCTTATCGCTCTCGGCTCACTAGAGGTCGATATATATATATTTCTAATACAATCCGACTGGGCACCCTCATGCCATTATATGTATATTGTGCCGGGTGAGAGCGCTCCCCATTTTTCCGGCCATGTAGTTAATACCGTGTATGCGGCAAAACTACACTTGTATGGGCCGCTAGCCACATACACACTTTACTGCTTGTTGATTGTAGAGATGAATGATAACTCACTGATACTAAAATAGTTCCTTTTATTCGTAAGTACACAGTAATATAATTGATACGTAATTAATGCTATATGATAGAGTGATATGAGTACACGCGGAATGCTTGCTAAATGCGGACTGACGTGTAATGACCTAATTATTACAAAACGTGACAAAAGTGCTGAAAGTGCAATGTGCGGCTGTAGACCGTACAACACTGATATTAAAACACGTCAAAAACACACTACAGAGTTGGCCCAGAGTTACATTTATTTTTCTTGTTTTTATTTTATTTTTATTAATTTTTAATATTATCACCAGGAGTGACATGTGAACGTCAAGACTACAATAAGGGACTTTTCAGGCTCCGTTCTCCAAAAACAATATAGATGGCGTTGTACAGATTTATGTTTATTACCTATTTTCGCACTGCTTGGGTACATAATTATTTTTTTCTACTCCTCTACTTTAATCTGGCATTTAAATAACCAAAAAGTCTAATATAAGTACATACATAATTAAACTCTTTGAAAAAGTGTACGCTCTATGGCCTATAAAAGTATTGTTTACAAAGTGTAACTGTACTATAATGTCGCCAAAAAAGCATTGTTGTTGTTTTTTTTTTTTTTTTGACCTGGAAACTGGCACCTGTACTTTGTTTGGTGCCATAGATATACTATAAAAAAAGTATACATTTGCCGCCATTTTCCCGCGCGTTGGAAAATAATTTTTATAAATAAAATTTTTCTTTGTATAATTTTTGTTTCATTTAAAATTACGTCGTCGTAGAAAAAGTATTGTATGCAACGTTGTATAAATAGGTCAAAAAATGCTCGTGGCGTCTCTTATTGCGATGTTCGCTAAGGCTCACATCGCAACTCACGCCACTCGCATTTTTTGACCCTTCTTATACAACTGTTGCATAAAATACTATTTTCTACTCCTCTACTTTAATCTGGCATTTAAATAACCAAAAAGTCTAATATAAGTACATACATAATTAAACTCCTTGAAAAAGTGTACGCTCTATGGCCTATAAAAGCATTGTTTACAAAGTGTAACTGAACTATAATGACGCCAAAAAAGCATTGTTGTTGTTTTTTTTTTTTTGACCTGGAAACTGGCACCTTTACTTTGTTTGGTGCCATAGATATACTATAAAAAAAAAGTATACATTTGCCGCCATTTTCCCGCGCGTTGGAAAATAAATTGGACAAAATACCGATCTACATATCAACACTGCAGTAAAACCTACCAATGTACCCAATATTACCATATCACACAATACCATTCAAAATTTACATCTTCATTTTTATAAATAAAATTTTTCTTTGTATAATTTTTGTTTCATTTAAAATTACGTCGTCGTAGAAAAAGTATTGTATGCAACGTTGTATAACTAGGTCAAAAAATGCTCGTGGCGTCTCTTATTGCGATGTTCGCCAAGGCTCACATCGCAACTCACGCCACTCGCATTTTTTGACCCTTCTTATACAACTGTTGCATAAAATACTATAACGTTATGACAGATGAGTTACGTATAGAATTATGTTGCTGCCTATATTTTTTCTCTTTATTTTGATCAGAATAAAAATGGTTGGAATGTGTTGTGCCTGGGTGTAATAACAAGGGTCATCATTTATACCGAAAAACAAAGATAAAAGTTGCTTATATCTGTTAAGGGAAATCTGTACATCATTATTAGAAGGAAATAAAAGACGCAAAATAAAAATATTATAAAGTTTTATTTTATTTTTCATTTACGAATCACCTATTCACATATAAAGTATATTTAATTTTTGTCATATCATTCCTGTTATAATATACCTAATTTAACTTTTGTACAATTTACACATTAAAGCATATTATTAAGGACGACAATTATACTTACACTTTTACAATAATGAACCATAGTTATATGTAACTAAATACTATAATACTTAAACAACACAAAGTTAGTTCTACAAGAACCAGATATAAAATAAAATATTATTTAAAAAGCGAACACAAAAAATATAATAAAAAAGACACATTACATAAATGAAAATGCTTGTAAAAATATTGATGTTGAAAAATTACAATACTTAAACATTTAATTTACCTACTTAAAATAATTTTACTACCTACCTATGTTTGTTTATGGAAAGACTGATTCGTTAAATCTATTTTTTTTTTATCATTTGTTTAGTTTTGATTTGAAATAATTATCACTCGCACATATAGGACGGACTATAACAAAACAAACGTATTTATAATTCTACTTTATAGCATTTAAATTAGAAACTGTGTTGTGATTTTACCGTACCTAAACGTAACATAAAATTCTATACAAATTGTGAACATTTGATTACAAAATAGTATTTTATATACATAAAGCTCTCTATAGGCGCGGTAATAAAATATATAGAAAGTGATATGCATCATTGTAATGTGCAAAAATACTTTTTTTTTAGGCACTTGTCGGAAACTAGGTAGTTTCCGACAAGTGCCTTTTAGGTAAAAGGAAGTATTTTGACCACACAATAAGAATGATGAGTCGCGCAATAAGGAAAATTATGTACGTACATAACGTCTTTATGAAAAAATACATTCTGATATGATTGTTTTCAATAAAATATCGATTTCTTTCAATTAATTTCAATCCTTATAAAAATGTTTAACAAATGTTTACCTGGATTGCAACAAGCTTGTCTATTGTAAGGTTTTGTTATGAGCCCAGTCTCCGAATGCAGAATTCAGAATTTGAATATTAACAAGCTAAAAATACGCGTCTAATACTTATATCATTTATTTTCATGAACAGTAAACGGTAATCAAAGAAATGTGTTAACGATGCTTAAAAAGGAAAATAATAATCACCAAAATTTTGCGGAGACTGTAGCCTTAAGAAAAATCACATCCATGTGTGCTTACATGATTTTCACCATAAGGCGACTGTAGGACGACTCTCCCTTCTTATTGCTCTATGGTTCCGACCTCAAACTGGATGACAGCGGCAACGGCGCGGCGGCGGCGGCGGTGCGGGGAGCGGCGCGTTCAAATACTAAGATTTATATTGAAGTGTTCTCGATGGCAGCGGCGACGGGAGCGGGGTACGAGCGGTGTCTCTGCGTTTGAAACTCGACTTTTTGTTTCCTTTGTTCATTATAGGGATTCAGAACTTCTTTTGCCCATAATAAATCGTACGAAACAAAAGAACTCCAATCGAAAATGCGTTGCCGCCGTTTCGACATCGCGTTTATTTGAGACACAACTATACCGCCGCAACACCGCGCGATCTGGCCGCTGACATCGAGAACGGCGGCCGCCGCGCTGCTCCCCGCGCCGCTATCGCCGCCGCACCGCTGCCGCTGTCATCCAGTTTGAGCCTTCAGCGAGAGTTTCCCGTTCATCCGATGGGTCGATAGGACAATCGGCCCAGTGGGATTTATCTATTTTCCCTTTTAAACAACGGGTGTTAGACAGCATCACCGGATCGGTCGAACGGGAAACACTCCCTTGAGCTAGTTTCCATTGATATAGTTATATTTGTTGCAGAGAGCATATATATCTAAAAACGATTTCTCTGAAGGCATCAAGTATAAGGCATCACGTTTTCAATATCACTTAAAATGACGACGAACGAACGGATAGAGTAAAATTACCTATCTATTTATTTCAAATGAGATCGTGCTTTTGTGGTAATCTGTATCGATAAAACTTAAACAAGAAACGGACATGTTTAGAAGTGACTTTGAAGCTTAAGTGAGGGGGGTTAAAATGCCACATATAAGCAATTCATCTAAAAAAAGCAATATTACAATTTGATATTTCAGCATGTAAGTACGTAATGTCAAATAAGTAGCAATATTCCTTTGTGGGATGAATTGCTTCAATTTGGCGTGTTCAGCCCACAAGGGGTTGTAAATGTTGTTAATAGAGAGGATCACATGACGTAAAGACACTGTAGAAAAAGAAAAAAACAATATGTCATCAATGAAGCTTCGGGATTATTCAGAACATAAGGCTCAACGATCCTTTGGAGATTATAAGGCGTCTTCAGTCCTCTATTCAGCATGACACATGGTCACCACGCGTACCACGGCTACCCGCTCAACCAGCCACGGTTGCGTTAGCGCACACAAAATGGCGGCGGTACCATCTGTCACATACGCTTGTGGGTAGTTCTCCGAACACCGGAAGTCAATAGTATAGGATAAATAAGGAATTATATTTTTGCGTTCACGGTAATGATATTGACCACTACTTTAATCACTGACTCCTAAAAATAGTTTGAAAATAGAAATAGGTATTTTACATTCGACAAACGGAACGCACAGAATGATACATTCAACCCTACTAGAGTATTAAATGCAAGAAATGGATACAGTTGTTACCAAAGATGTTCAGTCTTTTCTTTGCTATTCTATCCTTACGACTCAACCAACCAACCACTCCGACAACTCATAACTTCACGAGGAACTAATTTTATGTTTTTGGATTCCTGACTACTAAAAAAAAGAAAGAAAGTATATTGAGTTTATGATTTGTTTTTTAACATTTATTATATTAGGACGCGCGGTACTACATTATGTCAACTTGATCGCTTCGCAAACCAGCGCGATTTGTTTTCAATTATTACCTAATATTGCATTTTTTCTTACCTACACCAAAATTCCTAGGATTCTGTTTTTCATAAACGAAGCGTTAATATTAATCGTTTGTCATAATAACGTAATGGTGTCGATTCGGGAAACCACCAACTTAATTTAAGTTAATTTGACAGGAACTAGCTGCATCTCATTCTTGCACGTATTGTAAGTGAAAGACGGCACTGTCAAACTAATAAGTTAAGTTTGTGTGCGCCCGAATATGCACCATTGTCATTCAAAGATTTAAAAAAAAAATGTCGTGTAATGAATTGACTATTTTTCTTTTACGTTTAAAGAGACTGAAAAACACAGAGCTTACCCTTAATTTTTCTTCATAAGCTTTCTTCTTCCCTAAAACAGTGTAACCACAGAACATCTGTCCCAAAAACTATTAAAACTCATTACATTTACATGGCAGTTTCTAACGGCTGACTGTGTGATCGGTTAGCCTCACTCAGAGGCGGTATGGGACTCGATTCGCTGTCTTCGAAGTCAAAGTTCGTTTCTAAAAGCGCTTCAGATTTCGATCTCCCATGAAACTCTGGAGTCGGCGAGTCGTCGAAAGACCGGGATAGATCTTGTGGACTGGAGTCGTAACTAGGAATGTGTTCGGAAGGAGAATCATAGTTCGAGTAGATCGGCGGATGAGGCGGCGAAGGCAAGTTGTCTTCGTAGTACTGCTGTTGATCTGTGAAGGAAGGTTACATAACATAAACTCATGACTATATCCTAATAGGGTATTGGGGTGGATTAAGCTCAGTGAGGTGTGGATACTTAATTCATCTTGTACCTCTGAAGCAAAGTTTCTCTTTAAAATTCCGGCTGTTTGAACGTTTAAGATTGAACTAAAGTGTTCATGAGCCTTCGTAATTTTCAGATGAAGTTTTTGAGTTGGATGAGTTACAAAAGATTACAATGCAGTTGTAAAATGTGAGGTATTTTGAGTTTTTCTGCGATCTGAAGGCACGGCACGGAGATATTTGTAGCATCATCAAATAAACCTTACAATGCACATAAAAGAAGAATCAGAGGTGTCCGGGCTAATTTTAGTTTGACTGACATCCGTTTATACTAATGCCGTCCTTCACTTACAATAAGTGCAAGAAAGGAATAGAGCTAGTTTTAGTCCTACCAAATTGTTTAAAATTCGAATCGGCACTAATTCTCTACAATGGTTTCAAAAATCATAAAATCTTAAGCTTATATACGAACAAATGATAACGAAAAAGAAACTAACCAGCAATGTTCCTCCTCTGCCCAAACGTCGTCGTCGGCACGGCCCCTGGTTGCGGCTGCTCCGGCATTTTCGACCTTAACTCCATCAGGAACGACAGTTTCGGCTGCCCGCCAAAACTTGGCTCGCCATAGCCATATATCTTGCCTTCTCTTTCTAACTCCCTCTTCAGCGCTGTAGTGTCGTCTTTGTCTAATCCTCTTAAGGGTAAAGTGTCTGAGTTGTAGTACTGGTCGCTTGTGGGAGATAGAGTGTCGTCGTCTTGGGGGGATTGTAGGCCTCCTGGATGGTGAATTATTGGGAGTTCTTCGGTCGTGACTGTGTTCATTGATGGAGCTCCACTGGCTGGGCCAGAATTGTCTCTATAACCCTCATTCCTATATGCTAAGCTGAAGGGCTTGTTATTATTCTGGGGTACGGAGTATTCTGGGGTAACAGGCTTCTTCATAAAGGTACTGTGTTTGAGCGGCATCACGTTAGCATTAGGGTTGTGGGCTTCGTAAATGTCGAAGCTCTGATTGTCCTCCATTGAAGAGTTGAACTGACTCTTCTCCATAGATTCCATGGACGTCGTCGATGCCAACATCTTCTTGTAATCGGAACCTTTGGTCAGAGTTTCGGTTGATCGCGTACTCTGAAATATATTGGGATTAGTTAAAAACTGAACAGTTCATGACAACAGTTCGGTAGCCTAGAGTTGCAAAAGCTAAGTCATCATCACTAATTTAAGAGCCACGCTCTTGTCGGTGTAGCAGTCTCCATGCTACTTGCTTGCTTGCTCTGGGCGCCATCACACTTGCGTCAGACAGAGTACTGCGGAGCGAAAGGCAAGAAGCAAACCACTGCCCTAAACTCTATGGTACCGACCAATAAAATATTAAATAAATGAAAATTATGATGAGAAACAAATTCATGAGAAGAAAACGTCGTGTTCGAAAGTTCTTATAATATTCTATCACTAACAATTTACATCTATGAATATTGTTAGATATTCTATGTACCATTTGCGCCAGCTTTCTCCTGTATGCTGTATCCGGAAAGCCTCCGTTTATGCTGCCAATGGACCGGACTGAATGCAAGGACTGTCTGATCGAGTTCCTTCGTTCCAGTCGCTGGAGATGTCTGCAAATATTGATTACATCCTTAATACAATATAGAAACTTGGGAGACATTTCTTTAAAACATTTTACAGCTAAACTAAACCCCTGGATAGATTTTTGAAATCCAGGTTGGAAGGATGCAACAGGCTAGTTTGTAATTGAGTTTGTAATTAGTCAAATCAGTTACTTTTACTAAATGCCAAAACACGAAATTACAAAGGAATTTGTATGATAAAGCACACTGTGACGTCATAAAAACGTGATAAAATGTCGGACTTATTATTAAGCTTTGTTTATTACAATTTCTAAATAAGAAGTTTTAAATTTATACATTGTTTTAAGTTCACGCGGTTATTATAATAATTAAAGCACATAATAACGGGTTCTTACCCGGGGTAAGAACCCGTTATTATGTGCTTTAATTAGTTTTAAATTTGTCTTTATTTAGTATTCATTAGAACTTCATAATTTATCTTTGACCTAAGATACTACCCAACTATTCTGTACTTTCAAGAGACGATGAGTATTAATAGAGATATCCAAAGTCTGACGGACGCAGTTGAATCCGCGAGCGGAAAGCTAATACTATATAGACTGAATAAGTCCACTTCCTGTCTTCCCTTCAACGTTGCTATGCCCACCAGGGTCCATGTTTTAGTTCTTATGCCTATGTAACACCCCATTGTACTACATGGAATGCAATAAACAATTGAGTATTGAGTATGGATACCCTGGATTATCATACCTGTGCTTAGACTTGGAGTACCAGCAGATGAGGGCAGCGCCAACAAGCAGCACGGCCGCAGCCAGGATGCCTATGAACGCCACCGCAAGGATGTCTCCACGCCACGATAGCGGGTCAATCGTGATCTTGGGATCTGAAGACACAGTGGAAAGGTCATTTGACGATTGTAATGGAAGAGTGGCGCTTTTACAAAATGTGTTTGAGATGCAGTCAATACTATAAAATGCGTAATAGACCTTTTTTGAAGAACGCGTGACTAAAGCCCCAAACTGGATGACAGCGGCAGCGGCGCGGCGGCGGCGGCGGTGCGGGGAGCAGCGCGTTCAAATGCTAAGATTTACATTGAAGTGTTCTCGATGGCAGCGGCGCGGCGAGCGGGGTACGAGCGGTGCGCTCTAGTCGAGCGGTGTCTCTGCGTTTGAAACTCGCCTTTTTGTTTCCTTTGTTCATTATAGGGATTCAGATATTCTTTTGCCCATAATAAATCGTACGAAACAAAAGAACTACAGTCGAAAATGCGTTGTCGCCGTTTCGACATCGCGTTCATTTGAGACACAACTCTATACTGCCGCAACACCGCGCGATCTGCCCGCTGGCATCGAGAACGGAACAGCGGCCGCCGCGCCGCTCCCCGCGCCGCTATCGCCGCCGCGCCGCTGCCGCTGTCATCCAGTTTGAGCCCTTACACAGTTTTGTCACGAGTTCGAATACGGGCTCTAAAACGACTTAATGTGCCCTGCGAAGCAAGAATCAACTTACTTTCGGACAATCAGGTCAGTCAGCCCGTAATGTCCTAACCAAACTAGAAATAACAAAGTGATTTTTGTGATATGTCCTCATCGGGATTCGAACCCAAGTGATAATGACAATAGAATACAGGGTGTTAGTAACATCGTAACGAATACTGAGGGGGATGATTCAGACTATGATTCTGAGTTGATATCAAGTGGATTCATGAAAATTTTAGTGTTTTTTAAATTACTTTCCGTTACATACTAAAATTCCACTTGATAGCAACTCAGAATCATGGCCTGAATCATCCCTCAAAGTTTTCGTTACGATGTCACTATCGTCGATGATGTATCGATCGATGTCGCATACGGCACCCTGAATAGATTCGTGAGGGTGCCGTATATTTATGCATGTATAAATTTATATCTATGAATATTGCTATAAGCTATGAAATATCTATAAGCGCTAAGAGTAATTCGTTACCAATTTCACAAATAAACGGATTCTTCTGGTTGCAGTCGGTGATCTCGACCGTAGAGAAGGCGAAGGAAGTACATTGGGTGACGTAATCAATATGGTTGACCCAGACTCTGTCTCCGTATTGGAACCACTCGTTCTGGCGCTGGATGAACTGGTACAGAGCTGCGTAGTTGCCGGAGACGTAGGGCATGGAGGCGTTGTCAGACTGTAGAGGTAATAGAGAGTTTCAAATGGCAGTCATGTTTGTAGAGTCTTTGAAGCAGCTTTGGATATAAAATGTTTTGGAGCAAACTGCAACCTTTTCAATTCACAAGATGCTCTATTCTTTTTACTGTTTCTATAAGACTCTTCAAACGTGGCACCTCTTATTGTAAGCTACAACCCTTAAAAGCTGAATGTGGTGAAGTTTGTTCCTAACCCCTTTTGGTTCATAAGGAAAAGTCTGGTTGAGAATCAGAAGAGTTAATAATAAGGTCGAATTTTCAGGTACTCATATCCATATCTAAGATCACGTCTATTTCCCATTGGGGTAGACAGAGGCCACGTAGTTCCGCTTACTACGATCCTGACACACCACTTTCGCTTTATCCAATTTTATCAAAGATTTCATGCACTCCTGACCGTTCTTTCATTTTATTCATTCAGTGGCTCATTTCCAGAAAACAGTAATCAGTTAAAAAGTACTCACCAGACAGAACGTCCGAGCCTCTTCATAAGTCATCGGGGCTCCAACATACATATAGCAGGTACCCGCAACGTGGTCCCATCCAGGGGGACACTTCCCCCCTCCAAGCACGGTCAAGTTGTTCATATAATACGGCCGATAGTCCACTTCCAACAACAGAGGGTTATCAGACTGATCCCGAATGCGACCAGCGACTGCCAGACTCTCGTTGTAACTCCAATAGTTGTGTTTCGCATCGATTTTTGTACGCCATAGTTCCAAAGAGCTGGAAATTTGGGGGAGATTCGATTAGGGGTTTCGAAATTTGAAAATAAACAGTTGCAAATGGTAATAGGTTTGATAATGCTTCTAATTGAGAGTGGTTGAAGAGATAAAGCATAAGATGGTATAAAATGCAACATCATCAGAACAGACAGACGCTTAGATAGTTTAATAAAAGTGTATGATATCATGGTCAACATGGTACCGAGAGTTTAGGGCTTTTAATAAAGTGATCCCACATGGGGGTGCTTATGGGCCTACTGAAACGGAGTTAGGTAATTAAATGCCTGCTTAGGTGTTGATAAGTGGTTATATTGCTAATAATGAAATAGTGCGACAGTTTCGTGAATATGAATGGTATTTATTATTCAATGATTTTCTGAAAGCGAATGATGATAGTAGCGTGAAATTTTTAGATCTTTAAATAGCAAATGGTCTTAGTATGCTTAAACAAGTAATTAAAAATAATGGAAACTAGAATCAATATGTGATGTGCAATATAGAATCAACTAAGAATCATTTAAGTAACTAATAAGTAAGGTTATTTACTACAACAAAAGAAACACTGTTACAGAAGATATTAACATGAAAGTGACTACAAAGAACCTTTATCTAACCACTAAACAAAAAAGAACAATCTACCGAACCACCACCACACAAATATCTGCAACCAATGATCATACAGGTACTACCAACACTACAAATGATGATACTAATACTGCCAACACTACAAATGATAACAACGGTGCTATAGAACATGATATCGACGATAAAGACTCACCTCACGAAATTTGGATTATAGTCAACAAAGCTATGTCCGGGAACAGTCATGCAACAAAAACATGCAAATCAGATAATTTTGAAAAGACATTCTTCTTATCAATCAGTCCCTTCATATTGACATGCATATATAGTTTAAAGCTACAGGATTCGCCAATTTCACGAAGGTCAATTACCTTGTATCTGAAGCTGAATTTCTCTTTTTTGACATCATTGAAGGCGTATACGTAAGTAAAAGTAGGTACATAAGTTATACTTATTGGCAAAAGACAACAGCAACGTAAAAACATTTTAAAACTCCCGTAAAACATACCTATTTAACGTAAAACTGATTCTTACAAATCTATAAACAGAAGTCCCATAAGTATAAATGCTGTAGGTATATATTTAATCTAATCTACCCTACAAGATCCCATTACTCCCACTATTAAAATATATTAGAGGGGTTAAAATGGCCACATCGAAGCAATTCATCTGAGAAAGCAATATTGAAATTTGACATTTGCGCATATAAAAGGAAATGCGCAATGCAAACAAATGTCAAATAGCAATATAGCTTTATATTAGATGAAATTGCTTCGATGTGGCCACTTTAACCCCCAAGGTATATTATTTATTACTTATCCACTCACGAAATGTTTCACCCAGAACAGCTGTTTGTTAGAAAATTACTGAATGGAATCATTTAAATCGTACATTCTAACATGTATTGGATGTTGCTCTAACAAAACTCTAGTACTCACATAGATCGATTGACAGTGATCATTTCGTAATCATTGTCCGGATTGAAGAAGATATTGTCCACATAGTGCTGTCCAGCCGTCCCTGCTACGACAGTAGCTCGTCCTTCCCGATCTAAGGCGTAATTTCTGGAACATACAAACATGATTTTTTTATCGGGCTAATGTGATTACATTTAGACATAGCGTCCTCTCGAGGAAGCCTCTTAAAAGTCCTTTTGCATTATGACAATTATGTTCTTCTAGTTAATGAGTTATGAGATCAATGGCCTCACCAATCCTGATTTAAAAAAAAAATTATCGTTAATTTTGACATTTCTAATGAAAATAACGATCAGAACTTACTTGTAGAAACCGTTATGCGAAGTCGTCTGATAGATGGGTAGCCTGACTTTATCAAACCCGGAGACTTCCAGGATCCTCATGCCGGTGTTATCATGAACATAGTTGTATGTGAAGTTGGAGACGACCTGGTTTAACACTATGACGTCCTTGTACTGAGCGCGGTGGCGCGTGAAGTAGTTGCGGTAGATCGTCACTTCTTGGTACGGTGAGGATTGACGGCCTGGAATGATGGTGGAGCTGTGAGCTTTGTCTAAAATTGAGTCGATGTCTTAGGTAGAGATGACAATGTTGGTGATAAAACATGTGCTATTCTATAATGCACAGTTTTAAATTATTAAAGCGCTTTAATTTAAAATTCGTTTCGAATGTAGGACTTAAAACTCTACGCACTATAAATTTGTAGATAAAATAACGCGTTTCCATCAATATGAAAAGTATTATAAATGGTCAAGTGTAAACCAGAGATGTAGTGTTCCAACACTACATTTCAAGTTATTTTCTAGAATCTAAAGTTACACGAATGTTTTTGTTTTTACCTTCCACCATTAAGCAAGGCAAGTCATGGTTCCCATAGAACAAGTTGTTGTGAATCCATCCCCGTAAAGAAGTAGCTGAACCTCTAGAGTCTGCTCTCACTGATAAACCGCCAACATTGTTGCGAACTAAATTATTCTGTAAATAATAAAAGAAAATAATTAAAACGATTAAAAAAGTTGATAGTTATTAAAAATAAAGAAATTAAGCTACACGACAGGCCTCTGGATCAAGTAGGTAGTTTCTTTGTATTCCACGTCTTGTGTCATAACTAAGTACTTCTAGGGGATTGCGAACCTCAATCCTCTATAATCATCTTGATTCAAACCACAAACAGAATATATGTATTGTAAAACGTCTTATTCACTTACCCTGAACACCAATGTTTGAGTATTCTGCACATCAATCCTGACAGCTGACTGGCAGGAAGTAAAGTTCCCGTACAATTTGAGGCAGTTGCCGTCAATTTCGTTCCTTATGATGGCTACCAGAGGATTCACTTCTCCAACAGACTGGTATGATATAGCGCCGTCTCTGTTATTGTGGAACTCGCTGTTCGATATATTGTGCTGGACGTCTCGATCTGGAGTTTGGAATTTTAGTCTTGTATAAAAGTAACAGGATCTCAAAAGCTATATTTTGCCAAAGGACAGTTGAGCCGACCACATGAGTTCAGATACTTTTCCTGACAAATTAAAAGGTATGAGAAAACATATTCAAGTCTTTTTTATTGTAAATTAAGATAAGATATATGTACAACTGGCGGCTTTATGGAATGGTAACAAAGTTATTGAAGTTCTTCCAGACAACTTATAGGTAGGTTCAAAAAAAATAGTGGATATACTTACTGAATCCAATAGCAGATATCGGCAACGTGACGATTTCAGCAATAAATCCATGAACTGCGGATGCTCCGTTTGCAAACAACTTCACACTCAAACTGGCGCCTTGAGTTCTAAAGAGTTTCTTCTCATCTGGGGATCCGTTTTCCAAATACCCAATCATTGGTGCTGTGATATTGTAGATATCACCGTCGTACAGGCTGAGTGAATCCCGCTTTCCGTAGTTCTGCGTATGATTGAACAAGTTGTACTGAAGCAATCTGAATCCAAACGGCTTTACTCTGTACATGCTCTTGAAAATCTTTACGCAGTTGACAGGATTGTTGTCATACTTGTAGTAAAGAAGCACTCTCTCTTCAACCACAACGACTTTACTACTATCGCAGATATCGATTAGCGAAAACAGATGATATGGAAGATTCAGATCTTTTAATGGAGTAAAACTGGATTCTTCAGATTCTCTACCTTCTCCTGTTAAGGATATAGCACTTACTCCTTCACCAAGAATGTCGTTGACGGAATTAAACATCATGCTTATAGTATCCGTAGGGGATATCAAATTGATACCGTGATGAGCGCATTTACTAATGTTAACATTCTGAATTCTAGGATTCTTCACAATACTTTGAATGGCTGGCGATTTTTCATTATGAAGTAACCCAGCTCCCACGATTTGAACGTGCTCAATTATACTCTCCACTTTTTTCATTGTGTCGTGAGTATGATGATCGTGAATCCTATGTTCATAAAGAGAATATTCAAATTCAGGGTTGGCAAATCTGATTCCTCCCCAATAGTCCAGATTTTCTTCTAAATTTCTCATGCCACAGTGAATGAAGACAAATTCTGAGTCCCATTTACATTCGTGTCGGTGGCCGTAAAGTTGTCCATTAAGTCTTATTGGACAGTCCTCGTATCGGTCTTCAGTTCCAACACATTGCAAAGGTTCAGGCCATGACCAAATTCGAGATAATGAATTACTGTGATACTCCACTCGCCTGTCGTGAGCGAAAAACACGTTTATCGGATCAAACCCAAGTTCGCGACACACAACTTGAGCATTTCTTTCTGTGAACCGATTATCGCACATTGGTACCCATTGTAAGGTAGTCCTGTTATAATACTCTAAAAATCCTTCGTTCGTTTTCTCAGCCATGTTATCATTAATTGAGCAGTTTCTTCCAGAGCATAATCTGATAGATTCTTGTACGATCAAATTTTCTAACTGTCGTCTGTACTTGTGATGGCTGCCTGAATATTGACCGACATCTCTTTTACTAATTCGGTTAGTTTCAATATTAGCTGCTGAGGCGATTGGCTTCATGAATATTGGCAATTGACTATGACCAATAGCGTGAAGTGTTCCCATTACGAGTATTCCAACATTTGGAGCAAACTCTAGTATGACTCCGGGGTTGATGGTGAGAGTTACGTTCGGCATTACTGTGATATCTGATTTCACTATGTAAGGAGCAATACGAGCCTCAATGACAAGGTCATGCTTCAACCGTCCGCCTAGTTCATTTACATCCATAGCTATGTCAGTACTAAATGATACAGATACGCTAGCATCAAAACTTTCTGCGACTAAATACGGCAAGTATGAAGCAATAGCGTGGTTGTTCCAATCGTCGAAGTCGAAAATTTGTCGTTTGATTTCTTTTTCATCAGCACTGCCCCACCAATTTTCAGTTACATCTAGTAAATTTTCAATCTTTGCAGTTTTTATACCAGCCAATAATGTATACTGCAATCCATTCAGGCCGAATATGTTTCTGCTTACTTTAACTTTTTGAATTCCTTTGAATCCTATGACATAAGTAGGATCAACGTTTCTAAACAAAGCACCACGGTTCATTTGGGCCGTGTACCTGTTATTTTTCACTTGATTGTAAACGAATACCGCATAAATAAGTCCCATGATTTCACTCTGACTGTCCATGTAGAATTCTACCATGTATTGACCATTATTTCTCTCAATAAAATTACCATCTACTTTCATTTTCTTCTCCATCCCTCTAATCGATACTAAACCAGTCTTACAATTGTTATCAGTAAATATATTTTTGGTTATATTGACTTCAGCGAAATGCCCGTCAATGACTAGACCGAAGTTCTGGTTACTTCTCCAGGTGTTGTTGTACATGAACACTGAATGTGTAAAGTTCTCATTATATTGCCACACGTAAGGCAAACTAACATCAAATCCACCATTTTTGTTTCTTTCCACAGTATTGTCTTGAAGTATGTAGTGATACAAGTTGTTCGAACTTCTTAAATCCCTCGCGAAGTGGTAAATTCCTCTACCGTTATCAGTAATCAAACTGCTGTTTACCATTATTGTTATCTCAGTAATATTACTTTCATGGATATCCCAGAAAGGCGTGTTAACATAAATTGCTTCTTCTTTATTATGTGCTATTTCACAATTGAATATTTTTATACTTTCGTTGGCTTTCCGCAAGAAATGGTCACCGAGTTCATTCAAATATCTATTGTAATACAAAGCTTTTACGCCTTTGGTGTTACCTTTTATTTTGGAGTTAGCAACTTGTAAAGTGGGCACTGGTCCTTTGACTATTCTGTTCCTTAAATTCTGTACTGGCGCTAGTATTGAACTCACAACTAGCACAACACCTCCCAATGCCACATTACCACTCTCATAAGTTAAAACCACACCAAAACTGTTACTGGTAGTTGGAAAAGTTGCCAAGTCCCGATCGAGGCACCATTTTGTGCTTCCTTCATTTATATTTTGAGAATCATAAATGCAGATACTCTCAGTAGAAAAGTTATGAATAGGGTTTAGTAATTGAAGTCCAAGAACATATCCAGGGTTACATTTGATGTTATAAGATTTGGCAATATTTTCTCCGTAATGTTTTGTAAACACAAGGTGTCTTGTTTCACCATTTACTAAGCTTATGTCGGTTTCATATTCAGGGATCATTATAGGGTGATAATTTGATTCATCCATATTGAAACCAGGGTCTAAATTGAACCATCCAGCTATTTCTCTTTGTTGCTGGCCAGTTAGATGAGGGTTATGAGAAATGCCTGCTATTTCGTTATTTTCTATCACTGAACCGTAAACTTTGAGACCTAGTTGCTTAAAGCTAATACCACTTCCTTTATTGTTACTAAATTCTGAATTTCTGACTGTATTCACAGCATCGGCTCCATATAAATCGGAATATAAGATGCCTAAACCATCATGGTAATTGTTTGAAATTTTTACGCTTTCTAAACTATGTCGAGCGAAGTCTATTTGCAGTGCTGGTTTGAAGACATTCGATGAGTAATCTAAAAGTCCAGCCTTTTCAACGGTTACGTACTGTAAATCAGTTCTTTCAGCAATAACACTGAACCTCATTCCAGCCCAACTGGTTTCATAACATCTTATACCAACGTCATTTTCATGTGTGCAAGATTTCTCAAAGTTCTCTATAGTCTCAGCTTTGCATTTAGTAATGTCATTGTCGAATTCTGTACATTCAACGTTGGATAGGATGATGTCTTCTGTCATGCCTGCAGTTGGAATCTCACTCGGTTCTAAGAACCAGTCATCTGGGTTTAAAGCTAGGCCGAGCTGATGGCAAACCAAAGCTGCGTTGATAATGTTCCATCTGTAATTACATACAGTGCCCCATCTACCATCTACTCTTACTTGTAATCTTCCTTCCTGCTGCGTTCTCCCTCCCAAAAGTCTTATAGGAACAATGGGTTCAACATACCCAGGTGTAGTAGGATCTACGTCAGCGTCAGTCTCATAAAAGCTATCGTTTGTCATCACTAACTCTTCTTTAAGCGTAAAAGTGATGTCATTGGGCCGTTTTCCTCTGGCGTCTAATTTTCCTGCAATCATCATGCCTATTGACGGAGGGAATCTTAAAGTTACTCCTGGTTGTAACACAAGTTTGCCACCGGGACGTATGTTTATATCCTTATCGACATCATATTCGCCTTGTCTGAGTATTTCTATTCCCTCTACCTCTCCACCGACGATGAATGTACCGGGTACATTAAATTGCGGAACGTACAGTGAATTGTAATTGATTTGTGTAGCGCCAGGGTTACTGCTGTGCAACAAGTATGGCATATAAATGATTTTAGCTAAGTTGTATCTGTCTTTTCTATGAAACAGTCGGTTGTAAATCTTTTCTTCTTCACCAAATCCAAGCCAGTTGTATGTACAATTGAGAATTTTGCTTTGATCTTCCACATGCGAACCTATTTCGTACTGTGCCTCAGGATTATTAATGATGTTTCTAAATACATCAATGTTACTTGATGCTAGTACAATTGTAGCCGCGACTCTACTTCTTGGAGCTAGTCTTGACGACACACCTTCTATTGGTTCATATGGTTCTCTAATTTTATTGTCTCTTAAGTAATTCCTTGAGAATAGTATGTACTGGAGATCACTGTAAGGCGATAAACCAAGATTTACAACAAACGGACCTTTGTTACTATAGAAATAGTTATGTTGTATATGGAATCTAGCTGGCAGTATCTCAAATTCTTCTATGTACTTTCCTTCTATTCTATTCATTATAACTATTGCACCATAGTCCCCGTGTTCAAAATAGTTGTATTCTATTCTTCCCACTACATTTAAAGCAGGTTGAATTTTTAATGGAACTTTTCGATTTTGGTAGAATCTATTGTGTCCTATTTGTAAATTGAGCAGCTTTACCGGACTATTGTACCGCCAACACGTTGATATGTCTATTGTGCTTTCCATACTAGTATTGAACCAATTTCCGGTGATGTTTACCCAGCTGTCTCCACAGTAATTACCATGCAAAATCCCTATTTCGAGATTTTTAAATATTTCGGAATATTCAACCACAGTGGTTTGATTTAAAGGAATGTATTCAGTTTCTTGAGTATTGTTTATCCATACTGCAATACCGTAGCCTTGGTTAGAACTAAGAATACTTCTTGATATGTTCCTGTTCCCTCCAGTGACGGTGATATTGATACCATCTCCTTGATTGAACGATATTCTACTCTCTGTGACATTAACGTCTCCCGCTCCGTTTACAACTTGCAGACCAGCAACATGATTATTATTAGAAATTGAACTTCGGTGTATATGAACTTGAGATCTCAGATTTTCAATAACAACGCCTCTACCGTTATTGTCGGAAATAATACTGTCGGTCACGTTTAAATCATAGGTTTTGCTGACCCCTGAGGTTAATCGTAAAAATCCTGTTATGTCTGTTCTCGTATTGGCTCGAAACCTCACGTACATTCGACTTCTTGTAGAGGTAACACTTTGTGGTCTAGTCAGATTTCTTATGCTAAACGACATTAGCAGTTTATCGGCCACAGTGAGACCGTCGTAAACGAAAATCTCTCCAGTATCATTATGATTGGTCAACAGTTTCAAAAAGCTCAAGGTTAGTACGTGATCAGATCGCGTATAAAATTTCTGACTGCAATCTCTCTCCATGTTAGAATACCTGGATTGTTCGATTGACATTTGAATTGGAAAAGTTTGACTAGGTGTAGACGCTAGAGTACACAGATCAAATACTTCGCTTCTATCGAATTTTTCATCGACACTCATCTCGTGAACTACATATTTGACGCCATCGCCCCCGTTGTCATGGATCAGACAATTCTCAATCTTGGTCATGCCGTACGTAGAATTCACATATACACCGTACCCTCTATTGTTTTGTATTGTGCAGTTGTTAATGACTATGGGAGCGTTGGGTGACGTCACGTTTATAGCATTGAATGCGGAGTTGGCAATTTCTATGTCTTCCATAACGGGTGGTACACCTATTACGTCTACAGCGCTGGTGGCATTATTGTCTCGTCCTAGGCCGGCGTTCTTTATTACGACGTGTTCGAGTCTTGACATGGATGTTGGTACGTACAAGGTATTGACTGCAGTTAGAATTCTCTCGTAGACGGCATTTTCGAATCGGATGCCTCTCCAGTGACGCTCGGTACTTCTGCCGTCGTGGTGCGGGGAGCATTGGATGGCTAAGTCGGGGTGGTAATCGCAGACGCCGGAGCCGAGTTGTCGTGAGTTCCAGTCGCATTGGAAGAGGTCGTCTTCGGTTCCTCTGCACCGTGGCTCCTCGAAGAGTAGCCGGGCCTTTCGCCCTGGCTGGCGGTCCATCCAGTTGTAGAACGACCCACCCATGAAGCCCAGCTGTCTACACGCCGTTTCCATGTCGTTGATTGTCCAACTGGAAAGGAGAGAAACACTTGTGTAAACACACATAAACTTGATTACAATAAAAAATAAACTTCACATTCATTATAAATATTAGATACACAAAAATTGTGGTAAACGTTTTTATGTGAAACTGAAACGTGTCTAGGTGTGCTAAGATGTGCTTTTAAATTCGTACTTGTGTGATTCGCCTGTTGCGTCATATTTTTTGAGGAGCCTATTGATACGTCATGGCCGTTCCACTGGAGACCTGTCTTCTTGATGGTATATCTAAGTATCTCATATTTTCAGTATTAGTGACGTCGTAACGAAAACTTTGAGGGATGATTGTGTTAACGGAGTATAGAATTGTCTGGTCATCAATTGGTCTGAATCATCCCTATTCGTCACGATGTCACTAACACCCTGTATTTATCTCAAGACATTTAAACAAGTATGGCTGAATGGCCTTTAGGCCTATGCCCGTTTAGTGTACTTACTTTCTAGAGTTAGTGCAAACGGATCTCCACTGCCCTCTGTGCAGCAACTGTACCCTGCCTGCAAGGATCGTCGGACCGTCCACCAGCCTGATGTCGGGCACTGGCTTGACCGGTCGCACGGGCTCCTCCGTACTTGTGAATGTGATGCTCTTCTCATGGTGACCCTGGAATTAAAGCAAATAATACTGTAAGTATAGAGTTTCTATTGAATTTTTTTTTTTGGATAAACTAAATCGGCAGATTCTTCAGGATTCTGTACTTAAAACTAGGTCATATATGTATAATAAAGAATACTACGTATGCAACGGTAACTCTCCGCCCCGCACCAATTCGTATCGGGCGTTGACCTCACCCCCTCTGAGTCTTACATAGGTCAAGCTGTAAGCGGTCAAGAAGTGAGAAAGCGCGCGGACTGTGCCTCACTCGCACTTCTTCTTATCTTGTGGGCTGTGAGGTGGAATGCCAACCTCATCAACTCTGGTGTAAGGGTTATGATTGAGCCGCCAAATGCCCCTAACAGGACTCATGTAACGTTTACTCACATCCGTAAATAGTAACCGAGACCAACGGCTTAACGTGCCTTCCGAAGCACGGATCATCTTACTTTCGGACAATCAGGTAATCAGCCTGTAATGTCCTAACCAAACTAGCGATCACAAAGTGATTTTTGTGATATGTCCCTCGCACTTACCTTACGCGGCACACGCAGTCAATTAAGATTTGTACCTCACAGATTGGCGAGTTTTTGGCGCGATAATAAGTACTTAAATCAAAGTTTCAGAGGATTATTATGTATGGGAAACTACTCGTATAAGTAATAAGTACACATGTACTTAGCTACCTACACAATCCAGCATTCGTGATAGTAACAGGAATAAGTACATATTATTTAAAATAGGCCCTTCAACTCGACGTCGGAGCTTCCATGCAAAACATAATTACAATCAATTTACATTAACACAATAGTATTTTCGCAATAGTTGAATCGGCTTGCCCAGTTGGCGCCGACTAAAGGTGCATTCAAACGGACGTGCGAAACCGGCAGTGTGGCAACGCCTTAATATTCATTGTTCAACGTGTCAAAACATCCGAATCGTATCGGCAAGGTTGGAAGTAAGTTAAATTCTATTGTACTTTTTGAAATTAACCGTAGCGATTTTGAAATCGTTAGAAGCTAGTAATTTCGACCATTGTTAATCGGAAAAACTAGAGCAGTGTGTCTGGTTTATGGTTGTAAGTAAATAGGTACAATGGATTTATGTAATAGCTTGGAATATTAAAGAGCCCGAACAATAATAAAATCTTCGAACTGTGAGTAAATAAAAAAATAAATTTAAAGCTCACGTGACTTTATGTAAAAAAGCTTATTATAAGATTAATGATTACCTAAATGATAAAAATGTCTGGTATTGAATGTGTTCCTCTAGTTATTAAATAACTTGTAATGTACCCTCATTGATTTAAAAGATGTGTTGCTGTTGCAGTTTCTTGTCATTTCTTCTCCTCACCCATAGCACCTTGCGAAATGATGTAAATTCAAAAATGTTACATTGACCTTCAACAAGTTTATCCATGATAATTACGTTGAATAAATGATTCTGATTTCTGAATAAAAAATATATTATGTACTTAAGCGCAGGTCCACGCCAACCGCCCCAGACCCAATGATCGCGCAGTGGAGTAGCGTGGTGGAGTATGTTGGTGTTCCATACCCCCTCCGGTTGATTAAGGGGAGGCCTGTGCCCAGCAGTGGCACATATATAGGCTGTTTATGTTTACATAAGCTAATGTATCTTTCCTATTGACTGGTAGGCAGTGGCAGACCTAGTAAAATTTTTAGACGGTGCGAGAAGCCACTTTCGCGCCCCTTAGCCTAACTAAATGCAAATCCCGTTTGTTCCCTATTATATACGTGCATGATTATAAATAGTAGATATTCTTGTAAGTCCTTTTTTTTTTTTCAAAACTATAATTTTGGCATTGTTTTAAGTTTACGCGGTCATTATCATAATTAAAGCACATAATGGTGCTAATTCCTGTAAACACCATCTAATTTTATTTTAAGTTATATCTGTCATTTTCTTATCCGCCGAAAAGGAAAGGGACGGGTAATCGACAAGCATAAAATTTATGGAACACACGTCAATTTTAAGCATAAATCTAAAACAACCGTCTAAAAATTCGCCCAGGTTATTCATTTATTTACTCATTCTTCCTAAAATTAAGAGCTGTCAATCATCCGTCCCTTTCCTTTTCGGCGGGTAAGAAAATGACAGGTATAACTTAAAGTAAAATTAAGAGATGTCTGCAGGAATCGGGGCCAATAACGGATTCTTACCCCCATTTAAATGCGGCTATTATGTGCTTTAATTATAATTTTGGCGCCCCCAGAAACTTCCATGATGTCCAGGGCGCATGTGCGTAATCCAGTTGCTCCCCTCTAGGGCTACCGGCCAGTGTGGATCCATCTTGGTTGATTTTGGCGCGAAAATGCCCTATGGCTGCCTTTGGGGTAAAAAACATGTTTCAACAAATTCCCCTCGCAACCATTGTAGGGGTGGGCAAAACATTACAAGGTACGGTCACGAGCATTAATATGTATACACTTTGGTACCATGTCACATTAACGTTTTTGACAAATAGAACTGTAAGTCTCACTAAATATCAAATATGTTAGTGCGACAGAGTCCTAAAGTGGGTACATTATATTGCTCATGACTGTACTTACTCACTAATACTCTTTCGGAACACTATAACGGCGGTTTAAGCGATGCACCAATACTTCAGGTATTGTCATGAAAAGACATCACCGATAATGGCGATGGTGACATCACTCAGGAGTTGACCCCGGAACAAGCAAACACATCGAGGAGCAACGAACGCGCACGATGCGTAGGCGCACAGATAGCACTCGAAATGTGACTGGTATAATTGCTTTACAGCGACACTTCAAACGCTTCGGAATACCAAAAGCGTATATTGTAAAAGAAGAAACTGTATAAAGTGCGTCACATCAAAAGCAGCAGCAGCGCGGGCGCAGCATGGCCGCGATAGTTAAGAGTTTTCAGGTTATAGATAAGTAGATAGATAAAATCTTTATTTAAGTTTAAGACGTATTAATATTAAAATCTACCTAATAAACTTTAATTAACTGCTTGCCTAGAGCGATGTCTACATAGGTATAGACTAGACTTCCTGTGGTCGCAAGTCATTTTCTAAGGTCCAACACCATGGCAGTGCTCTCCCGGGTCAATATTGGAGTTTAAAATGACCACATTGAACAATTCACCTAAAAAGCAATATTGCTATTTGACATTTGTTGTTGGCATTGTGCACTTACTTTTATATGCTTCATATTGCAATATTGCTTTTAGATGAATTGCTTCAATTTGAAAAAGTAGAATGGAAAATGCTACACCGACAAGAGCGTGAAGCGAGTCAAAATTTGTGATGTGCTTTAATTTGTTCTTTTTAGACTTATTGCTGTAAGAAAGAAAGAAAGAAACATGTAAGGACTTAGTAGATACTACCACTTGGGAAAGATTGCGTACATAACTTTATGTAAGTAATGTTTTTATTATTAGAAGTCTGTATCCCAAAAAAGGAAGAAGAAAGAAGTGGAAGACACGCGGAGGTGGAAGTCTGTAGTCTGTGTGAAGTGTGTGTCTGTGTGAAGTGTGTGTCTGTGTGAAGTGTATGTCTGTGTGTGTGTCTGTAATTGGAGATGTCCTTAGAACATATTTATTACGATCTACTCTGATCCGGCATGCGTGTATAAAGCGATTGATGAATGTGGTGGAAGCAAGAGAAGTGTGTCAGGATCGAAGCAAATGGAATCCCATAGTATCTGCTTACCCCGGTGGGAAATAGGCGTGAGTTTATGTATGTATGTGTAAGACTGTAACGAAAGAATTGCATCATTTTTATTTATTTGGCATTAAAACTTGAGTCATCGCGGACTATAAAGTTAGCCTACACATTAATTCATCTAAAGAAATACGTCTATATGTTACGATACCTACAAAGATAAAATTCGAACATAAAAAAGAAAGAACATAATAGGTATATTCTGACTCAATAGAACTTATGATCAGAAGAAGTCAGAATTTTTGTTTTCGATGTTTTGGAAAACGTCTTAGTTAGGGAATTTAATTTCACAGGTGCAAAACCATACCTACCTATACACAAGGTTTCTAACATTCCTTCGCCCTTCGATTTTACCTTTATCATAAACTACACAGGTTGTTAGTGACAACGTAACGATACCTTTGAGGGATGATTCAAATCACGATTGTGAGTTGTAATTAAGTGGAATTTTACGTCGCAAAAGTATTGAAGTGAAAATAACTTTAAAAAAATCTAAAATTTTCACGAATTACCCGACAGGACATTCCACTTGATATCAACTCAGAATCATGGTCCTAATCATTCCCCTCAGTATTCGTTACGGTGTCACTAACACCCATACGTACTTGTATGGCTACCTGTACATACTCGTACGGGGTGCTCGATTTCTAGCACTTTTAGTTTCTGAGATTTTGAGATTAGTTAGTCAGACGGCGCTTTGATATTATATACCATGTACATCGTTATATCTACATGGTATATAATATCAAACCTAAGTACTTTCCTTTTCAACCCAACGAGCATTCCTAATACTCAAAAGACATAGTCACGCATCTCATAACTACTGTTGTTACCTACACGCATAGCGCATGCGTCATAGCGGCTATTCTTGCACAGCAGGCATGCGCATACGCCGTTGCCCTTGCACTTGGCTTCCTGTCAATTCAACACCCCATACAAACCTTCACGGTTGGATGGTCACCAACTGTATGGTGGAATGCCAGTAATTGTTCCATCCTAGGTAGGGGACTATTGACAGGTGATGGTACAATTAAAAAAAAAAGTGGTGCAGATGCGTCGGGTGTATTAGGGGAGTTGTGGGTCAAATGGCATTGACAGTTAACTGCATATAAAATTATAACACTTTTTCAACACATCATCATAATCATCACTGAGCCACGCTCTTGTCGGTGTAGCATTCTCCATGCTACTTTTTAGGAAACAGGACAGTGGTCCCCGTTACTACTTACTTAGGCCGGGCCTTTGGCAGCTCAATAATAACCCAGACACCAGGGTTGATGAGGTAATCCACCTCATAACCTACACGATAAGTAGAAGAAGTAGCCGTTATCATATTTTTGGACAGCCAGGTCAGTTCAGCCTACAATGTCCTTTTTAGAGGGGAAATGCCTACCGCATACCCTCCCATCGCGGGGGCAGCGAGAGGGTTATGTTGGGCTCACACCGACTAAAACCCACCGGTGTCCGTATCACCGCCGTTATGCCAAGCTACGGGGATGCTTTCGCACTCTTTCGCGGAGCCTTTTTTTAATTTTTTTTTATCGTTGGGAAATGCGTTACGCATACCACGCCGCCCGGGGGGACGACGTGGTTATGTGGGACTCCCCGGGTGTCGCCACCCGGTATACCCACTAAAACCCAACGATGTTCCTCCTTGCCGCCGTGTGGCGGGGATACGGGAACGCAATTGCACACAACCGCGTCCCCCCGCGGATGCCCTTGCGGGCCCAGCGCTCACGGGAGCGCGTCAAGCGCCTCCCCCTCCGCCGAGGGCTGCCCGGAACACTGGGGAGCCCTACGGCACTCTTTCGCGGAGCCTGCAATATCTTAACCTAACCTAACCTAACCAGACTGAAAGAAAACTCTCTACTTCTCCGAACGATGCTCTTGACCGAAATCATTTCCATTAATTTACATCTTTACACATACACACAACACTAATAACTGTCCATTATAGTCAATATCTCTCCGCTGACTCACCGACAACTTTCGAGTCGTGTCCTTGTTTGTCCTTCCAACGGCTACGTGTTTTTTTTACTATAGAAACAGGTTTTTTGTACCCTTATGTTGATGTCCGCAGTAGAGGTAACGGACGGACCTCCTTTGCATTTGTATCTCAAAACCGTGCGTGGAATTTTAAGTCCTTAATATCTGAATTGTAGCGTTGACAGCGAGTTTCCGAACGGCGACCTTCGCTACGGCGAGTCTCTTTACGGCGAGTGGCCTTATTTTCCCTCTACGTCGAGCGAGTTTTAATGTTATTGTACAGTTATGGTAAAAACTGTTTTGTTGTTTTCTTATACTTTTCTCTCGATATGGGTTTTATAACCGAGCAGTATTTTTTAGGTAGGTATCCTATTGACTTGTAATAACCTCATCATATCCCTAGCATTATCCCTATTCTCACAGGGTCCGCTTACCTAACCTGAAGATTTGACAGGTTCGGTTTTTTACAGAAGCGACTGCCTGTCTGACTTTCCAACCCGCGAAGGGAAAACAAGCCCAATACAGGTTAGGTCACATACTTCCGAAAATGCATTTCTCGGGAATGTGGGTTTCCTCATCCTCATGATGTTAATAAGTATTTGAATATTTTGAAGCTTGAAACAATATGCAGAGTCAATAATCAATTATTTATTGCATTCCATGTAGTACAATGGGGTGTTACATAGGCATAGGAACTAAAACATGGAACCTGGTGGGCACAGCAACTTTGAAGGGAAGAAAGGAAGTGTGTATTAAAATTAAGACCTAATATCATTTAAAAATTCGTAATAGCTCTTTTTAATTAGCATTGTTTTTAGATATTTTTATAAATAAATTAGTTTTAGTTTCATCTTTTAAGTACTTTTTAGTCAGTCATATTTCCCTAGATAGTGTTAGCTACTAGTCATAAATTTTTAACCTTAATGTATGTAAGTGCTTTTGTAACATTCACTGTTTTGGGAACAAAGTTTATTCTATTCTTAATAATATATCCTTAAAAAAAGAAATCAAAATATAATTTTGCTTTACAGTAGAATGTTCTCACACTAGCTACCTTAGAAGGCTTAGACTACACGATTAAGTTTTTTATAATGTTCATTATATCATGATTACCAGGTTTATGAAACGAGTCGCCTGTCTGGGTGATGGATGGTTTTATGAACTAATAATACGGCTTTTTGTATTGTATTATATTGACCGGCATATTATGCTTCAGATGAAAGCAGCAATTTGGAATAACCGGCTACAGGTAGTTGATTTGAGATAGGATAAAAAGTGAAGTGATTCAAAGTTTCAGTGACTAAAAGCTATTTTTATTTATATATTTATTTAGGTCAATAAGAAAGTGGCCCCCATTCCTGCAGACACCTCCCAATTTTAAGTTATACCTGTCATTTTCAACTGTCATCCGTTAGCTATTTATAAAATTTGTAAACTATTAAAACACATAATAACGGGTTCTTACCGCGTTTAAGATAGGGATATGAAACTCCGTTATTTCGACACTGTTGCAACTGCGATCATCACGGTAAACTGTTTTAAAATAAATGCATAACCCGGGCGAATAAAATAGGCATCCCACTGATATGCACCCGTTTGAAGTGTGCTGTCAACTTAATTCTGTCGGGTTATTGGCCAAGATATACATTTGGGATGGTTATTAAAATCCCTTCTAAAATTGACTTGTTTTCCATAAATTTTATGCCTGTCGATTATCCGTCCCTTTCCTTTTCGGCAGATAAGAAAATGACAGATATAACTTAAAATTAGATGGTGTCTACAGGAATCAGCACCATTGTATAATATACATGTACACACACACACATACAAACACACACACACATTACATTACATTTAAAGTACAACATTTATTCTATAAGTAATGCACAAAAATGTTATTGCTAAAAATCAATGTTAAAACAGCGGCCCTTCTATTCTAGAAATTACTATAACTATAAGGTACCTTTGCAAATCACTGGTTGGATATCAAATAGAATAGGTAGGTAAATATAGTAGGGCTCCCCAGTGTTCCGGGGAGGCGCTTGACGCGCTCCCATGGGCGCTGGGCCCCAAAGGGCATCCGCCGGCGGGGACGCGGTTGTGTGCAATTGCGTTCCCGTATCCCCGCCACACGGCGGCAAGGAGGAACACCGTTGGGTTTTAGTGGGTATACCGGGTGGCGACACCCGGGGAGTCCCACATAACCACGTCGCCTCCCCCGGGCGGCGTGGTATGCGTAACGCATTTCCCAACGAAAAAAAAAAGGTAGATAAATATAAGCTATCAAAAAAACAGTGGTAGGTACTGAACAGAAATAACTTTCTCTTTTTGATTTAATGGCGCGACTTATTGATTTAATGGCGCGTGACCGTGAATTAGTTTCATCGATCAGAATACACGTAATGTTTACTTTCTGTGTGCCACAGTTGTCCCCTTAATTCTTTATTTGTTCAGTCTAGGGATGATTACAGAAACACTACTACTACATTACTTACCACTATTACTTACTACTTACTTACTAACTGATACTGACTAACTAATTACTTTATGTAGGTAACATCCTTTTGTATACTTGTCTTCACAAATAAAGATTTTCCTATAGGGTATGGTACAACTGTGGCTTAAATTTTATATTTCACCTAAGCATAGTGTAGTGTGCACTAACACAGTTGTCTAGACCTTTATAGACGGCGATACGGCTCACCACCAAGCTCGGTGAAGCGCGGTGTACCTCTGATTACCCCAATTGGCATATAGTCGTGAGCTTATAACAACATAACATAACAAATACTTTATTGCACAAACAGGAAAAAACAAAAGAGAAATAGAATGAGTACAATAGGCGGCCTTATTGCTAAGTAGCAATCTCTTCCAGGCAACCTTTAAGTATAGGAGATATGATGATGACTAGAAAAAATAGTAGAATATCGATATAGCAAAAGAAACACAAGCTAAAACGATCTAATAATAACACAATAATACCGTACTTGGTAATGTAGAGCTTACAAGCGCGTAGACCGTCTACCATCTTGTCCAAAGCTCCATAGTTCAACGTTTGACAGTGACATTGACTTCAAAGATTCGCCAACCGGTTTGTTACGTAAACTATGTCTATGCATTACGTTCTTATGGCTCTGGCATACTTTGTGCCTTGGCCTTCGTCGGCCTTAAGTCTATGGCGAAAGGGCCCATATTTTGGAGATCACTGCTCGGCGAGTTATACGAATATTGATGAAAGTGGAACGCATTAAGTGATGTAACGGAAACTGGTGTGGTTTTGGTGTTAGGTTGAGTTATTGGGATGATGGACCATGTAATAGGCTTTTCTAGAGGTCTTGTACCTTGATTACCACTACCGTAGATACAGCGCTTGTTACGAAAATGCGACGAAAACTTGGCGCTTGTTTAGCTATACATTCGTACACAGCGGTATATACATTCAATAAAATCGTGTAAAATTAAGAAAGTACGCATCGTCTTATTGCGTATATTAGCGCGTGGTGCTTCGTAACGCAGTCGGGTTATACTGCTACTCGGATTGACCGGGAGTACTTGTTTTAGTGTATTTTAAACTAAAATAATACCCAATTTTGGTGGGTTTTACTGCGAAAATTAAATTTTTTATACTATGATAACATGCACAATGTCATTACTTATTAGAAATATCATCATACTAACTTTTGCCCGCGACTTCGTCCGCGTGGCGTGTTATAAAAGAGAGATCTTTGTGTGTATGGGATATCAAATTTCAAGCATCTAACTTATGCAGTTTAGATTTTTTCATACAACATTTTTTTCCCGCTAACTCCCATTTTTCAAAATACAGCCATAACTAAACTTTATATTTACTAAGATATGCATGCATGCTAGACTGAAAACATCTACTCGTATTTTACGCGATTTAGATTTTTTCATACAAATGTTTTTTCCCGCTAACTCCTGTTTCCATAATACCATTTGTGGCAAATCTACAATAAGTCACTTCAAAAAAAGGAAATAGGCTTGAAGATCTAGTATTTTTTGATGCCTAGCTAGGTATTTTAGGGAATTTTATTACTTATCTCATTCTTGAATTCGCGTTTGCTTTCTTTGAAATTGACAATTAATTATTTTACAATTTAGCTTTACTTCAGTTGTGTAGTACGTTATACTAATATTAGGTACAGCTAACCAGCTACACCTCTATAATATAAACTGCTAACCTACCGCTTTGTCCCATCAACTGTGACATTAAGATTCTACAGGCCTGTGAACACATTGAAGACAGGAAGTGTCTAACGTGTTCACCATAATGCGTGGAATTCGCCGTGAACGACCATTTTATGGTCAATGCTCACATGACCAAAGCAATAATGGTGTATATGTATTTTTTTTTGACGTGACTTATTGTAGATTTGCCGCAGATGGCATTAACTACTTGGCCGGACAAATGGGGACCGCTGAAGGCTATCACCCGGTATAACGTTTAAGACTACGCCTGAGGGTGCCCAGTTGGGCGCGAACCTCGGCTCAGGGCGTCGTCTGAGATAAAACAACAACAGATAAAATATCAAATGATGAAGTACTAATAACCGCGAAGTGTGACAAGTACGACTTTTCATCGTAGTTTGAAATATAATAGGGCGAGGAAGGACAAAATTCAAAGGAATTTAGTTTCAGTTACACAACAGATGATATAAGATACTTATTTACTTGAATTCCTGTCATACAGGACCAATAGGCTAGTTTCCAACTAGTCAAATCAGTTTTACTTTTTATGAAAGAGAACAGTGTGAAGTTGGAGAAACACGTGATAAAAGTCGGAATTATTATTACTCTTATCTTAATTAAAATTCGTAAACAAGTTAAACAGAAGTAAGAAAATGTTTTTCGTCAGTTTTAGATGTGTCTTTATTTATTTATTTAGTAAACAGTATTTTATAATTTAACAGCCTCCGTGGTCTAGTGATTAGAGCGTAATGCTCACGATCTGGAGGTCCGGGTTCGATTCCCGATGGGGACATTGACGAAATCACTTGGTGAGACTGTCCTTTGTTTGGTAAGGACTTTTCAGGCTTGAATCACCTGATTGTCTGAAAAAGTAAGATGATTCCGTGCTTCGGAGGGCACGTTAAGCCGTTGGTCCCGGCTATTAGCCGTAAAAACACCTCCACGAACCCGCATTGGAGCAGCGTGATGGAGTATGCTCCGTACCCCCTCCAGTTGATTGAGGGGAGGCCTGTACCCAGCAGTGGGACGTATATAGGCTGTTTTTGTTATGTTATTTCCTAATTTATCTTTGACCTATCGGATACCTACTACCCAATAGTAACCAACAGTCCAGTCAGTCAGTGGTAGTAGTAGTAGTGGAGAAGTATTATACTTACGGCATTTTTGGGGTAGGATATCTAATAGGTATTCTTCATAATGTTAGAGACAGCCAATGTCCAAATTCATGTTATTAAAAGCTACAAAAAGTTCTATAGATGAAGGTGTGTGATCAATAAAGGAGGTTTTATTATAAAACAATTTAGCTTTTAATAAACTTGTCTTTAAAATATGTAAGTAGGTGACCAATTTCGCCATATCGAAAAACCAACTGTATCGGACACTCTTTCTCGACAGCAAAATATAAATTGGCCTGACATACTTAATCATTCGGCTTATTTTTTTGTCCAAATGGTGCCTAAGTCTTCTTCTTCTCTGCGAGTCGATGGCGATCGATACAAAATTTTTGCTGACCAGTAATTGGAGTATAAGGAACGGCAACTCTCCGTTCCCCACCAGCGGCTGATCTAGGTTTCAAATTCAAAAATATCTTTATTCAGTAGGTAACATAGTTACACTTTGAATCGTCAATTTTTACATAACGAACGTCTCATCCGCCTAAAACTACTGCAGCTTCTCACAACCTGTATAGTCGGGGAAAAGAAGCTGCAAGAAAAACCTCGGCACAGGGCCCTAGACGTTCTTTAAAAAAAATAAACATAAAATATTGTTATACAATTGAGTAATTTAGCTGCCTAATATCAGTTCTCAGACAGTTAATCCCATGCATTCATATCTTCTAAATAATCACTAACTTTATAATAACCTTTTTTGCAAAGTTTATTTTTAACTACTGTCTTAAAACAGTTGAAAGTTTACCTCACCCCCTCGGTCTCACTTTAGTCTTCAATCGTATGGGCGCCCGGGCGTCAGACGTAACACATACAGAGTAGTGTTTGTGTAAAACGAAGTTTTTTATATGAAGTGTCCGGGGTGTGGTAAAAATGTTCTTTGTGCAAAGAACACTTTTTGAAGAAGCCAAAATAGTTTCCCTTATCGTTCTGGCAAACGGAGCGCACTTCCGCCGATTTCTCATCGGTAGATCAAGTTACTGTTGAACCATTTTGTTTTTAAATTGCATTTAATATTCTATCGGGACTGGAACTCATAATAGTGTGACAAGCACCGGTCTATGACGTAATGCAGGTGAATCAACTGATATGAATTCATAGACAGCCACTGATATATTTATCTATTGAATGCTAAATAGTCAGGCCTAATGTAATGTTTCAATGTTGAAGATAGTTGCCGTTGCTAGTTAGAATCTGAATACTATCAAGACGTTAAAGTCCTACATAATCATAACATAACATAAGATGGACAAGTACCCACGTCACATCGAGCTTTCTGTTAGACCAACGTGATAGGTAGTGAGCCGTATCGCCGTCTATAATGGTCGAGCCAACTGTGTTAGTGAAAACTACACTTAAAATAAATTAACTCATTGGTGTAAGTCCGGTACCGGGGTTCGAACCGCTCCCCATTTGAGAAGCAAGAGTTAAAATCTCAATGCTACCAAGACCTGAAAGTCCTACATAATGAGTAAGTTTATTTCACAAAAGAAAATATTCTTCAGTGCAGGTAATATAACGATCCAAGATGATCATCTGAACCATCAGTCGTCCCCTTTATTACAATGTGCATTATGTTATAAGTAGAATTTAGAAAATAAATAACATTCAGAACATAAAAAATCTGATCATCAAAGTTCATTGCTCGCGCAGAGGTCAAATTATATTGAAGTATAACACAGTCTGACCTGTTGTGAAATTAAATATCTTTATGGCAGACCAACACCTCGATTAAAACAATCAGACGATCTGTCACAACTTCCAGGAAATCGTATTGTTCGCGATCCATTCTTGTTTCGCAGTGACCATATTTTTGCGACCCTAATTGTGAGTTTTCAATGGGTATAATATTAGACCTATTTGGAAAGAACGGGAGTTTGTAAGCGATTGTTTAAAATTGCGAAAATGCTTAGTACCTACGACAGCTTTACATATTGTTGTAGGTCTTTTCTCATTTTTGCCGTTTTTATCATTATTAGCTACAATACAAGAGTCACAAGCATTATTAACATTAGGTAAACTAATGTACGTATTTGTTCGGGGTTTGGGAGCATTTGTGTTCATCTTTATGAATGCGTGCATATTGAACGGGCTATTGCGTGCGACTGTTATTTCGCTGAATAAGAAATTCTATTAATCCAACAATCTTCTTACAACCCAAAAGTCACGTTTTTGTTCTTTGTTTACAATAGTAATAAAATCTTTAATTCTTACTTAGAATCTGACTCCGTATCAAAAGTTATACAATCTGAGGCAGCAAAGATTGATGATATAACTATAGGAGCAAGTTATACTTCGGTTATAGCAAAGGGCCTTTGTGCTGTGGATCACGACGTCACGATCCTGGCAGTCGTGTCTTAGACAAGCGGGTCATTGACCTCACCTAACCCAAACGTTACTGGTAGAAAAGGCTCTTTATTATATTTTAGTTTATTGAATATTACCGATTTAATGTGACATTATTTGCACTTTATTTGGCGTGAAGTTTTGGTGTATTGTGTTTTAGCTAAACTACCTATGTAGTTCATTCTTAACTTTTCTGTGTATTTCCAACTTGTTAAGTATTTTCTTTTTGTCAATAAGAAGGGAAATAAGCTAGCCAACTATTTTTTCCAGCTAATCTTATTAAACGTTTGAACAAATTCCTTTTCTCTTAATATTTTCTAATTGTCATTTGATACTAATTACCTACTACGATTTTCTCTTCGTCATTAATGTCTTTTGTGGATCAGATGAAAAAGATAATGAGAAGGAAATAACCGGTAGCTTTTACCGGAGACATTTTTTTACTATTTAGTGTTTTAAATCCGTCGGTTTGTTTGTCACGCTTTTCACGAACGCAACCAGAGCGAGACGATGGTATCTCCTGTGCCAAATGTTCGCTGTAGAGTTGGCAGTAATGTCGCTTATAGAAAAAAAACATTATTCAGGTGCAATTGGAACTTGGAACTTAACATAACGTAAGCTCCCGACTATATCCCAATTCGGGTAGTCAGAGGTACGTCCATCACAAGATGAACTAAGTACCCACACGTCACCGAGCTTTCTGTTAGGCCAACGTGATAGGTAGTGAGCTATATCGCCGTCTATATTGGTCGAGCTAACTGTGTTAGTGAAAACTGCACTTAAGATAAATTCTACTCATTGGTGCAAGTCTGGTAACAGGGTTCGGACCGGCACCAGCAGGGTTGGAAGGAGAACATGCACCATTTATGGCCGTGAATATTCCCCTGGACTCATAGACCAATGACACTTGATGGACGACGTTGTCGCCTAGCGACGGCTGCGCAGTCGCCTTGCAAACGACCGTAAGGCGATGTCGTTTTTGCCGCTCCGGCGACATAGTCAGAACTGAGTGACGTCATCATCATATCGTCATTTTGCCTATGGTCTGTAAGCGCCTTAAATAATACCATAGCGTAGATAACAGCCTGTATATGTGGCTAGTATTTTTACAGTCACACTCATAAACCATTACAAATGCTAAAACAAAACATGTGATAAAGGTCTACAGTACGTACATAATTAACAATCATATCATTACTTATTTTTGACTAAAACGAGTAGGTAATATACGCATCATATAGGTAATCGTCATCATCAATTAAAGAGCCACGCTCTTGTCGGTGTAGCATTTTCCATTCCAGTCTATCAAAGGCCAATTCCTTGACTTCCCTATAAGACACGACGTTAACCTTTCCTTTAATCTGTTCCATGTAAGCTCTTCTTGGTCTTCCCCTTCCTCTCTTTCCTTCTAGCTTTCCTTCTATGATATTTTAATAAACTCTTCGTGTCTTATTAGGTGTTCAATCATCTTGCTTCTTCTGTCTTCAATAATTCTCAGTATTTGTCTTTTTTTCCTTACTCTTACTAGTACTTCCCCATTTGCACGCAGTAGATATAATGTAATTATAGGTATACGTGTCACTTTATACGAAGGGCACTTCCCTGCAAAGTGGTCAAAAAAAAGTGGCAAAGTGGTGGTGGGTGAAATAGTAGCTACAATATATGCAGAGGTATAGTTAGTTTTAGCTTAGTAGTCTAGTTTCTTGCTCCATTGCGTACGATACTTCTTACCGTCTACAGTAATCAGTAATCAACATTATCTATCAGTAAACAATGATAAAGTCTAAAAATCATTGAAAATAATTCCGGTAGGTGTGCACTCGGCTCTGATAACACGCACAACTTGGAATGTGATATAAAAAGTAAATTGATCCGTTAGTCATTCCTTATTGTCTTTCAAGACAGTATTTTTACTAAAATTTTATGTTACATTGGTGCTAATTCCTGTAAATACCATCTAATTTTATTTTAATTTATATCCGTCATTGTCTTATCCGCCTAAAAGGAAAGGGACGGGTAATCGACAAGCATAAAATTTATGGAACACACGTCAATTTTAAGCACAAATCTAAAACAACCGTCTAAAATTTTTACATTGGCCAATAACCCGACAGAATTAAGTTGACAGCACACGTCAAACGGTTTGCATACCAGCGAGATACCTTTTTGATTCGCCCGGGTTATTCATTCATTTACTCATTCTTCCTAAAATTAAGAGCTGTCAATCATCCGTCCCTTTCCTTTTCGGCGGATAAAAAGTGACAGGTATAACTTAAATAAAATTTGAAGGTGTCTGCAGGAATCGGGGCCATTGTAACTAACATTTTTATTATTTACATAATCTGATATTCCTTGTTTTATATTCCTTCCTTCTTTCCTCTTGATCTTTGATGTTGGTGTTCTTTACTTCTGTATTGATTAGATTATATCAAAATTATTAAAACCTTTTTTTGTCAGCTCTTGAATATTTTTGCCATTTCTAATGATACTGTTCAACATCATGTTACTTCTAAAACCTTCCAAACTTTATTTATCTTAACTGACCTTTACTAACTTTTTATAAGGTTAATAACTATTTGCAAGATAGGCTTGCATATATCTAAACTACTGGATTTCTTGTAAGAACGTCTGCCGTCTGGCCCTGTGCCGATGTTTTTCTGGCAGCTATTTTGCTTAGGTTGTGAGAAGCTGCAGTAGATTTAGGCGGATGAGACCTTTGAAAAAAATATGTATGCACTTACTTATGTAAAAATTGACAATTCAAAGTGTAACTAACATAGCAACTGCATAAAGATATTTTTAAGTTTGAGTTTGATAGAAGAATTTTGCTTTCAATTGATTGCTACGGGGGTCGGGAAACTCGAACCACGTGGCCAGAGGGTACCAATCATAACCCAACTATAATAATCTTTCGCATACAACTTTGAGTTAACACCTGTTATTATGTCAATAGTGGATGATGGTGCATTGTTGTGCATAAAGAGAACTGACACAATGCGCTTTGTCCCGATGTTTATCCCCTGTGCATTATACAATGTTACGTATTCAAATCCCAGGACATTTAACGGCACAGTACCTCTATTTCATAATGACCCTTTTAATGCTTCCTGCTCGGCATAGTAATAAGCTGAAATGGGTCGCGACAAAAAAGGACTTTGAAAGAGCCCAAAGGGTCGACTTAGAGAATTATCGTAAATTGTGACCGTGATCTTGAATTATTGTATACATACAGGGTGTAAGTGACATCGTAACGAAAACTTTAAGAGATGACTCAGACTATGATTCTGAGTTGACATCAAGTGGATTTTTCCGTCGTAATACTATGAAACTGAAGATACTAGAAAAAACACAAATATTTTAATGAAATTTGGGACGGTAAACTCCAATATTAACTCAAAATCATCCCCCTCAGTATTCTTTACGATGATCTAACACCATATCGCCGTCTACTTATAATGATCGAGCCAACTGTGTAAATAAAGACTGTAGTTAAGATGAATTAATAACTCATTGGTGCAAGTCCGGTACCGGGATACATTATTACAAGACAATACTAATTACTGTAAAGCGAGATAATATATAAGGCAGTAGAAATGCAACGGTAGTTGATAATTACCCGTTTAATGCTCAGCAAGTGCTCGGCCCTTCCATGTTAATTGACCTCTTTCCATAACACAATGATTAGATCCGGGACATAGAGCAACACGGACCTCCGCGGACCGGAGGGGAGTAGCCATGGTGTTAGTTGGCAATAGAACATTTTCTGCCACCATTCGCGGGGCGGGAAGTTGTGAGACGTCAAATTATGGTTGTACCAATTATCGATAAAAGAACTATCGATAAATTCAAAAATTCGTTCAGGGATATCAGGTTTAAAATTTGGTAATAAAGATAGTTATAAAATTGGCAAATATGGAGTGGAGGAACTATTATTGATGAAAAGACAGGTAAAATTGAGGCAGTAATTGTAATTTGCATACATGATCCAAGTAAAAATTGAGACCACAAATGCTTGAAACGAGCTTGTCTATTACGAGGTTTTATTCAAAAAATGAAGTCGTTAATAACCACCAATCCGAACTGGGCCCGCGTGATGGTTTAAGGCCCGATCTTCCTATCCATCCATAGGGAAGGCTCGTGTCCCAGCAGTGGGGATGTTTATGGGCTGATGATGATGATGATTCAAAAAATCATATCCTAATATAAACGCCTGCGTATGTCTATCCCAAAAATGATGCTCTTTGTTTCTTCTCCTCGGCCATATCACCTTGCGAAATGACGTAGATTCAAAAATGAAAATTGTCCTTCAACAGGATTATCTATGATAATTACGTTCAATAAATGATTATGATTTCGGATCAAATTCTAATAAAACGACAAATCTAGAGCGCGCTATCAGATCTTTAGTCGTATAGCTAGGTGTTGCTCTAAACATACTACTGTTAAGAAATATTTTCTTTAACATTACTTATAGGTACAATATAATACAGTAATGCACAGCAGCAGAGTTTATTGCAAAGACGTGTCTGGTCTGGTCGTGCGCGTGCGCGTCTGGCAACCTCGCCGGGGGCATCCACGCTAAAATCTGAGATGAAGTGCTGCGCACGATTCATTAACGATGGCGACACTGAGAAAGTATAAGGGAAACAGGTCGAAACTAAGAGGTCAAGCGATCACGTTACTGGCGAAATGAAGGCAGGTTCGCAGTCAGTATTTTTGTGTTTGTCCTATCACCATAAATTACTACTACTACTACTCAGCCTGTGTCCACCCACTGCTGGGTATAGGCCTCCTCTCTTTCACGCCAGCCTTTCCGGTCCTGTGCAAGTCTCATCCAAGATGGAATACCAACCTCATCAACCCTGGTGTCAGGGTTATTACTGAGCCGCCAAAGGCCCCTGACATGGCTCATGTAACGACTACGTACTAACATCAGTAAGTAGTAACCGGGTCCAACGGCTTAATATGCCTTCCGAAGCACGGATCATCTTGTTTTTTGGACAATCAGGTGATCAGCCTGTAATGTCCTAACCAAACTAGGGACCACAAAGTGATTTTTGTGATATGTCCCCACCGGGATTCGAACCCGGGACCTCCAGATCATGAGCCCAACGCTCAACCACTGGACCACGGAGTCCGTACTACAATTATAAAATATAAAAAGTAAGCGAGAGAGCTGACGATGAGTAAGGGTATTGGTACAGGCGTGATGCTGTTATGTTAAAAACAAAAAAGATGTATTTGGGGATAAACGTGAATTAGGTAGCATAAATACGTCCTCCTGCTGGGCACAGGCCTGCCGTTAAACAACCAGGCAACCGCGTAATTTTAAAGAAATGATGTAAGTAGTTACCTATTCACCTATTCATTCGAGATGACGACTGACAGAAATGAATGGAAGAGGAATACATGTTGTGCTGACCCCACCTAGAGTGGGATAAGGGCAGGAGGATGATGGTATAGGTACCTATTGAAATTGCGACTTATTACTATCGAAATTGCGATATTGACTTCCATTATGTTTTCGAATAAAACGGAACCTGCTTGTAAGTATTACCTTAAACAAAATTTTATTTAATCGCTATCCACTACAACTTGAACCACCCAACAGGTTATGCAGGGCGCCTGCAAGCCGCTTGCGCAACGTGCAACCAATATTGCAGCGCCGCGCCGGCGCAGCAACACATACGTACAATGGATATTGTGCCTCCAGATCTTATAAATGTAGGTCTCGCATTTAAACGAGGAACAGATTTGGGTTTATTTTTGGTAGCTTCGCTTTGATGGATTTAATTAAAGCGCAAAAGAGTAGTTACCTTATGTTTGATGATTGTTCTCTTGTTTTCCTACTGTCTGTTTGTGCGTAGATTGTACTAAAAGCTTCCATCCTGCTGTGGTTCAGTATAGAATGGTAAACGTCAATAGATGAGATTAAATACTTGTGTTATTTAAGTAACTGTTATATAATATATTTTCAGTTGAAAGCGAATAGTAACATGACATACATAAACAGCCTATATACGTCCCACTGCTGGGCACAGGCCTCCCCTCAATCAATCGGAGGGGGTATTATATAATAAATGTATAGTTGAAAGTGTTATCATCATCATTAATTTAAGAGCCACGCACTTGTCGGTGTAGTATTCTCCATGCAACTTTTTTAGGGATAAATAGGGCAGTGGTTACCCTGTTGCTTTCTGCCCCGCAGTACTCTATCTGAAGCGAGTGGGTTAGCACCAGAGTAGTCTATTTCAAAGCTGTACTAGGACTCCTGCCCTCCGCCTCTGATAGATGTAAGTGTGTGATCCTGTTAAATTGTTTTCGGCGGAAAAAGGTCTTGAAACTTAACATCATGTTGTGGCGTATTGGCGCCTGATTAAAAGCGCAAGCGTTTCAGCAGAGCAGGAAGAAAGATCATCATCATCACATTTCCAAACAACCTAAAACTAGAAGGCAACGACTCGAAACCGCTGATGCAAAAAGACGATTCAATGCTCTTAGGTCAAACGATTACCAACCAATCGTGCAAAACCGAAAAGCGAACAACTGTGCCATGACTAAACAGCTCACACTGCGATACTGCGATTGTCGACATCTCTAAATTCCTGATGCTCAATCAACCGAATAAAGGCCACCTAAAATGTACAGTAACTACTGTTTACTTATTATTTTTTGTTGGTACAATTGGGATATAGTTTTGAGCTTATGTATGCATGTTATGTTGTTGGTACACATGAAAGACCTTGGAAATATGGAGGATTTATGGTTTTTGAAAGAGTTCTTTGTTCTTCAGTTCATATGCAGAGTATTTGATTCGTCTGTTGTACATAATAAGATAAATCACTTGGAAAACTGATCAATAATGTGTAAATGAATAAGTAGTATGATTTCAAACTTATCTAACTTTATACTAAACCAAGGTATGTAACTTCTTCCTATTGACAGAGTTTCTAAGTCTAACATAAATGCAACAGTCAACATGATTCATATATTGATATACCTACCACAAAAATCAATAACATATAATTTTAGTACCATGTCACATTAGTTATTTGACAAATTTAATACAAAGTCTTACTAAATGTCAAACATGTTGCTGCGACAGGGTTCTACAATATTTGTACGTATTTCTAAGTAGGTAGATACTCTAACATATAATTATATTCGATCTGGCATCAAAGGTATATTTTGTCAGACCACCATGACGACAGGTTGCTATTGCACTTCACGGTATGAGCACCATGGTTCGGTGATGTTGGTACATGCACATACGGAACCAAACGGACGATGAACTTAGAGATTTTAAAACATTCTCTCCTAACGACCCATTGTCTATTTGCTAATTTAGAAACCAGAAAGTCAGGAACTAAAGACGCCTCAGATATTGCATTAAAATCCCATGTTTATGGATCTGTAGGATTGGATTGTTTATGAAACTCTTAACGATAAACTCACGCCCGTAATCCCTAATGGGATGGGCAGGGACACAAGTAATCAAAGACAACTTGCAGTCGCTGTTGGCGATCAGCCTATCGCCAATAACATTAGTCTATCATCATTAGAAATGTCAAACTACTTATGTGAAAAAAATGTGGTCTAAACAACCTGACGTCAGAATATGGCCACTTTCTTTATGTTTTTTCCCTGTTCGTTGAGGTACTAGATAATTTAATGTATGTACCAAATAGTATCAAAAGGGTATTGAACTTTGATAGTCTCCAACATAAAATATCGCACTTGGTTCAGGGGTTCTGACGCTAACCATCTGTGGGATTTAGGACATGCCCGGGACGACAAGCAGCTGAACATTTTCTATGGTTTTTATTCACTTCCAATACAGGATAGAAGCTGCTTCACGGACATTTTAGGATAGGAATTAGGACGTGTGGAATAGCAGTTTATATTTACTATCAGTGAGGATTATATTTATGTGAAGATGTATTGCATCGTAATTTGCTCAAATGTCTGCAATTTCTCTACGATAAATTATAGGCTTCAATATACATATGTGAAAGGGTAATTATGTATTTATAGTTATTGTAAATGTATTGTAGAGAGTTTATGCTCAATTGGGCCTTGGAATTGTTTCCAGTCTAGACAAAGCTGCAGCATTTTGTCTGCGTTGACTAAACCTACCTCTCACTTGCCATTTCAGAAATTCACGATCCTATCTAGTGCTCAAATACGTAACCACTATAACAAAGTCTAACCATATAACCAGTGATGTGTCGTCCGTTGTAAAATTCTTTAACACATTCACTGTTTACAAAATAAATAAAAATCATAGCTGAAAAACAAAACTTTTTAAGGTGAATTTTTGTTAAGTACATATGCATGCTTGTAAATATGGATAAATGTATACTGTTATTATTATTATTATTTTAATATAAAAACACATTTTAAAAATCCCGGTATACCGGTATTGTTCTGGGGGCAATAACGAAAATACCGGGTTTGAAAATTGGTCCGGAATTGCGATCCCCAATTGCCATCCCTAGCGCTCGGATCCGAGCGGGGAGCTAGGTTGATAGTAAGGAAACTGACTGCTTTTCTTTTTCAAATTGTTCTTTCTTGCTGGTCTTCTTTTATTCAGCTCTTTTTACATAAGTTTTGGGCCTTTTTACTGTCGGGAACGTTCCCAAAGTGGGAACAGACATATTTTATTCGTAAACATAATTCGTGCTGATTCCAGCACATACCATCTAATTTTAAGTTATACCTGTCCTTTTCTTATCAGCCGAAAAGGTACGGGTAATCGACAGGCATAAAATTTATGGAACACACTTCAATTTAAGGCAGAAATTTAAAAATCCCTCTCAAAATTTGACGCTGGCCAATAACCCGATAGAATTAAGATGACAGCACACGTCAGAGGGGTTGCATATCAGCGAGATGCGTATTTTATTCGCCTATTCATTATATTCATTCATTCATTTTAAAATTAACAGTTGTCATTCATCCATTCTTTTCTTATTCGGTGGATAAGAAAATGGCGGTTATAACATAAAATAAAATTAGGAGGTGTCTGCAGGAATCGGGGCCATTTATAACTCTTCTTAAAAGCTATAATCAGCACAATGAATGAAGAATAAACCTTGATTCATATGTCCAAATGCATCTCTTTAATATTAGGACATTAATTCTCTTGTTCACTTAAAATATATTTTTATTTATATCAGAAAACAACACAGTCTACACAGTGATTACTTGTGGCTCTAGCAGAGTGGCTCCGTTCTGCTCACCCCAATAGGAATTATGGACGTCGGTTTATATACGTTAAAAAATTGTGTTGCGCATTGATAAAACCCTTGCAAGTACTTGCAACTAAAGGTGGTACGGCCTAGAAACCTTCAAGCCAGAGTTCAATGGCTGGATATCGGCGAGATCTCGTCACGCAGCGGTATCTGTGTCTCGCTCGGTGCGTCTGCGCACCTTTACACGTCGTACACATAAACAGCCTGTATACATCTCAGTACTGAGCTCAGATCATTAACTAAAGATGGCTTAGGTCGCTGTTCATTAATGCAATTTTAAAAAGTTCAGTTTTGAATTGGCTTGATTAGGTATCAAATACACGTTCTCTTATTTGGCACCTCAGGTGCTTTAGCCATATATCTTTAGTAGGTAATTGGTCCCACACTAAGACCCTAATTGACTGACATAAGGTCGAAAACTTATGATGAGCCCTCATTCTATTCTTTGCGAAGAATTCCCACGAATGTCTGATGCTAATGTAGAGGTAAACGTGACTTTCCTAATAAATAATTTATTACGAACGGTAAATGACAATGAATGTTTTTAAAATTATTATTTCATTAGGTCCAAGATAATCATGAACAAATCCTGAATTATTTTGAGATTTGCACAGAAACTTCTACACTACTTCTAATTCTTCTTCTTTTTCGAGATCTACTCTGAATGCGTGTATGAAACGATTGATGAATGTGGAGGAAGCAACAGAAGTATGTCAGGATCGCAGCAAATGGAATTCCATAGTCTCTGTTTACCTCGGTAGGAAATAGGCGTATGTTTATGTATGCAGTTCATTCACCCTAAGGTTGCCTGGAAGAAATTGCTTTAGCAATAAGGCCGCCGATCGTACTTCTCTTGTAACATTTGTAATTGCTTTTAGTGTTGTGTTTATATGTGCAATGAAGCGTTTTTGTATTGTATTGTATGTACAGAAACTTAATCATATTTTTGAATCGAGATCGAAGAAGATTTTGTGTTTTAAACAGATACCAAATACGAGCACTTTAAGGTGATGCGTTTCAGTCAGCTAGGTAACGCTGCGTCAGCAGATGGCGTTACTTCTGCAGTTTTCGTATTTTTTTCCATTTATTCGTTTAGTGTTGAGTTCTGACCCAGTGAAATGTTAGGTGGCGAAATCTTACATACATTATCTTTAAGTTAAGCTACAATTTTGAAGTATTTACTGCAGATATCATATTGAAACATTGCATCAAAACTTGGTGTCATTTCAATTTGTATACAAACACGAAGCTGTCACACACACATGCGAACTAGGTTAGCTATTAAAAGAGATGCATAATTTGAATTTTACTTCTAACTTCTAAATGGCGCATTTGGTAAAGCAGTCGCCGCCATTCTTAAGTTTCACGGTTCAAACCCAAGTGCATGTTTTAATTGTTTTTACTTTTTGTATTTTTTTTTACAATTGAATTTGGCGAACCCGTCTAATTGTTACGGAATTTTCAAAAAGTATCACTTTTACCAATAATATTATAATTATACAATAATGTACTTTGCACTAAAGTACCTTCCGTAATTTCCGTATTTTTTATTTTGTAAAATTCTAACAGGCATTAATCGCATCAGTGAACATGCGGCTAACTAAAAAACTACTGAACGGATTTTCATACGGTTTTCACCAATGAGTAGAGTGATTCATGGGCGTGCTTTAGGATATATAATTTATACAAGTATATTTTTTTTGTATAAAATGGGTCAAAAATGATGATGAATGTCAAACATAATTATCGTTACAAATATAGCCGACTTGGAGCTTTCGGCGAAAACACTGCCTGAGCCCATTGAGATATAACAAAACAACGTATGGTTGAATTGTTCCTTTTTTGTAGGTCTACCGAAAAGTCCACAATATGTCATAATAATTATATTGTGTATAAAGAATTGTGTATATGTATTGTATGATTTTACAAATAACGATCACAGTACAGTAATAATAAGGTAGATTTTTCCTAAATTGCGTCGGTTCAAACTTTGTCGCATCGCGTTTGAAAGATGTAATAGCGCTTCAGGACGTCCCGCAAGCACGGCGCTGATGTCGCAGTATCCGCATTATAATTATTATGACTTGTCATTTAGTTCCAATAAAATCCGCGGGACTTCATACGTATGTCAGTGACAGCTGGTGATAGCATGCGGGACACTTAGCAGCTAATCGAATTCTATGTTGTTTTCGCGCCCAGTCCAGACGACTTGCAGCGCATTTCTGGACTTATATTTACGCGTGGTGTTTATTGTTAGGTTAGTTAGTTCAGGTTAGGACGTCTTTTTTTAACGAGGACGTTAAAAAAAGACGAGGCTGGGACGTATTGAAGTAGTATTTCCATATATACGCGGCCTGAAATGGGCTGTTTCAGGGACCTGAACTGGTTGCTGTCGAACTTATTATCACGTTTTCTTGATTAAAATTCATAAATAAGTCAAATAGAAAAAAGAAAAAAGATTTTCATTAGTTTTAGATCTGTCATGATGTCTGTGATGTTTGTTTATTATACATAAGAATTTCAAAATTTATCTTATTTTTTTTCCCAAAGGGCAAGGCAAAGGGAACTATGCCTATACAGCCATGTCTTGTGTTTTTTTTTCTTGATGATGATTAATGAAATGATGAAACCTAAGCCCCCACCCTCGGAGCAGACTCCTACTCCGAACCCCAAACGAAGTAAGCGGCTTGTTGGCGCAAAGCGAAAATAGATAGATACACTTTGTTTATTGAATATTCCGATTTAATAATACTATCGGGAATGTTTTCCGACTAACTTAATGTGATCATTAACCACAAAACATCACTTCGTATTGATTATTTAGATTATTCAACGAAGAAATCAACCTTCCCGTTCCCGTTTCCACCAAAAAGTCCGCGGCAAAGAGAATATAAATAAATCTGTATGTTGGATGGAAAAACAATTAATTAAAAATGACTACTATTTAGGCCGGCAAATGCAACAACTTTTTTTTGATTTGGTTTTCCCCGAAGGGTAAGGCAAAGGGAACTATGCCCATACAGCCATTTCATTTTATGTATTGATTTTTTATTATAATATATGTCCTCTTTTAAAACACGGTACTTACCCATTATTTAAAAATGTTTAAATAATATGCGTTAAAACAAAAATATTTTTCCAATATTCCTTTTCTCAGATTGTAGTATTTTTAGTTTTTTATTTATATTTATTCTCTTCATACAAAATCTCTTTATAAATTGTCACTGACATTCTATTAAACTTGTCAAGTAGTCAAAGCCTTTAGAGAAAAAAAAACTATCACGCACACAAACTAACATTGACACCTCTACACGCTCAGCAAATACACTGTAATCTGCACCACTACAAATGTAGAATTGATCAAAATTGAGGGTCTGAAATATGGTACTTCTCGTATTCGGACCCTAAATTTTTGTTAGTTTGCGAAAATAATACACCAAAATATTAATATTTATCGGTTTTATAACAATATTCCTCTATCCGTTTTCCTGTAGCACTGCATCAACTTTTGTATGGAAAACGGATCACCTTAACCATTGACAACATAGCAGTTGTTTGACGTAAAAACATAAACATGGTAAAGTAATTATTCTCTTTCAAATTCGTCAAAAGCTATCAATCTTATGTTTCTATTAGGCGACATGACGTCATTCTAATGTGACCTAGCGTCTGAAATTGGAAAGGCCTTGGACAGATAGACATCAGATAGTGGGCGAATCGGCCCGCCAATTCAGAAGATACTCCGCTAGAATTTATTGATTCGCAAGGCCTTTTTCAGCTTATTCATTGCGAAATTGATTGGTTGTTTTTTTTTCTTCGAAGTTGGAACGTTTTTGAAGTCTCTCACCCGTATCGACGTATTGACAATGTGTTCTAATAACACTCAGTTCCTAAATAGTCATAAGAAAACTTCTAAAAAATCTAAATAATAACATTAAAGTATGCATCATCATGTCATCGAAGCTAAGCAAAACGCTTTCCTTTCTTTAGATACTTACAAATAAAAACATCTACTTACAACAAAAAGAGTTTCATTACTAAAAGAATGCAGTATTATCTGGTTCGCGTTGGCAGGCATACTTGGTAAAGGCAAGTTTTACTTACACGTCAGGCAACTTACGTAAGGCGCGAGGCACCAAGACCACAACCCAGTTTTTCAAGCACCACCGATTACAGGGAGTAGTGACCTCGAAAAACACTAAACAATGAGTGTTGCTTTCTTTTAGCATCGTCCGGCGGAACTAATACGATGTCTAGTGTCTCTGCTAGTGCTATTTAATTGACTATACTATCGATGCCATTTCTTTGTTCTTTCACGTTTGGACACAATCGTGAAATCGTTCCAATGAGAACTGTAATTTCAAAGTCCGTGCCGTTCGTGCGTTCGACTTCATGATTGATTGCATCAAGCATTTGACCTGTTTTCAATATTCTTGCTAGAGCAGCTATTGTATTACTTCCTTTAAGTTCCTTACACTTTAATAGATCAAGATTTTAAATCTACGAGTGGAAATGCCTGACGCTTGTAGAATTTATAGCATCCGGCTATCAGTTGTTGAAACTGTAGCCGGTTAACGAGTTGTATTTACGTTGAACTCGCTACAGCAAACATTGACTCATCTGATACTAATTCGTAATGAAGCGATAGCGAAACTGTTGATAAAGATAAAGACGTATCACGTGTCGACGTTCTTGGAACCAAACTAACAGGATCAGTTGATAACAGCTATGGCTACTATGAGTACTACAGCGGAAGTAACTCTACACTGAATGAACGAGTTATCAGGTGACATGAATTAGAAAGAGATGACTCATCTCGTTAATGCAAAGAGGACAAGTTGAGAAATGTTTTAAAATGCAACCACACGAGCGTGACTAGCAAAGTATACGATATAAGCGTGGTTTGATTGAAGGTTCCAAGAAAACATTTACGTATATATGTATAACATATATACGTAAATGAACTTAAGCCTGTAATCTCTAGCGGGATGGGCAGAGCTACAAGTCATTAAAGTCAACTTGCAGATACGAAGTCCTACGATGGATATGATGAACATTATGGTCTGAACGGATCAGTTCGGATCAGAATTGTCCATCATGTTAGAAGGATACAATCACTGTGTTGTTAGGGTACAAATTATAGATTTTAAAAGTTCTAACCATGTTGTTTTACCTGCAGTAAACATGGAATAATATTGACATACCAAATGCGATGTGTAAGAATAAGAATGCTCGTAAGAATCTGTTACGAGAAAAGTATTCAAGTTGAGTAATTAGGTACTTGTATTTTCCAAGAGGCAACGTCAGTATTTCTGTTGTGAATGTTAGTAATTTGTTCCCAGTGCCATTTCAATAAGTAGGCATAATGTTTCTAACTGTCCTCTAGAGTCTAGAGTCTAGAGACCATCACTTGACCCGATTGCCATGATTGTCAGTATTTTATTTCCTGCAAAAAATCTCGCGTGACGAGTTACAATTTCACGAGTAATCGTTTTGACATTTCAATTTTATTCCTAACCGTGCCGTCACTTATTGGTATTGTAACTTCATTGTGAAAAAATGTTATGACGATTGGCTGAAAAGTTCGACATCATTATCGTGAATGTATGGTATGGAACAATCAAGTTTTATGGATCCTACAAACGTGACACTGAAAACCACGTACTTAAACGCCTTTTTGATAAATTCATATTCTGATGTGATTTCCTTCAACTCGATGTTATTCAATTAATTTGATTCCGGGTAAAAATAGAGACAAATTTTACATGGATTGAAACTAGCGTGTCTATTGCGATAACAAAAATCCGAATATGTTTTTTTGAAAAAGGTGCTTATGTGGATTTCACTATAAGGAAAGGCGATTTCTACTAAAACGTTTCGTGTTACGTAGGCAGACTAGTTACTTTAAGGTTTGCACCGATTATGGAAATTAAATTGGATCTATCTAGGCGATCGGCTTCGACCTGAATACCCGCAGCAGGTCGCGGGTCGTGGCCAGGAAGCCACTGAAGTTTTAGGCCAAGGTGCGCTGAGTCATACTATAAAACGCCATATGGGAAATTAAAATCTGCAATTACGAAAGTTTTACCGCAGCAATTGATTTTATGAGGTGGTTAGTATATTAGTCAGCTGTATTTTAAATTAACCTTGAGCTGGTAGAATTATTTTTAACTTGTATGGGTACGTATTGGTCGTTTAGAAATATTGTGCATATTCTATTTCAAATTTCGGTATTGCATAAGATTCAAGTCACATCACATAACAGAAGTAAATAAAGCTTAACCAAACTCCCATGTAGCTCTTCTAGTTAGCAAAGTACATTATGTATGTCCATTCAATATGCAGTTTCTACCGTTTCTACCACAGCTCAGTGTGTCGATAAGAAGTACGACACATTGTGCTATTAGTTTCACTTTTGCCAAGTGATTCATAAACTAGACACTGACTCACAGACATCACAACGACAGAGTTCTAATTCTCAGGATTTATCTACTGTTTGCAAATTGCATCACATTAAGTAAACGTCGAAGAGTTATTAAGTAAACTGACTGGATAAATATGTGATTGTACTTTTGAGTGGGACGAGACTTGAAGTCGAGGACAATTTGGTAAAACCTTCAATTAAATAGAAGTTGTAAGTAAATGAGCGATAACTTGAACAGGTCTGCCTTAGACCCACATAAACACTAAAATATTGTTAGTTTGTTTTAACTGAATTTTCAGACGCTGATATTTTGTTTTTGTTCTGTAGGCTTCTTTAAATCTCCTCTTTAAGGAGCGAAAGCGAATTTAAAATCGTAAGACCCGATGTCCTTTCAAAACCCAAACCGAATTGTTTAACCCATTCACGGACAGAGACCATGGGCCATTGATGGTTCATAATAGGTAGTATGAGAGTATGACAACTTGGAATCGGAACGTCGTCAGACGTTCTGTCCTTGAAAGTGTTAACTATTGTATCTGGAAGTCTGGGTCTGACGCGGTTAGGCTTACGTATTATCGACAAAAGTCACGGGTAACAAACAAACAACTCAGTCCGAATCCAGAATTTTTCGATCTTTTCATTGTGCGATTTCCTTAAGCACGTGTACTTTACACTACAATTTTTATCGTCTACAATCTTCATCAAACTAAACATTGTTACTTTGAGGACATTCCCGGCAGTAAGAAGGTTCAAAAGTTATGTAAAAAGAACTTCTTTACCTAGCTTTTAATAATAAATGTAATGTGTGTGTTTTAGTAATACATGTTTCTTTCTTTCTTTCTTTTAGGCAGATAGGATCGGAGTACAAGAAACAACAATTTGAAAAAAATAGCAGCCAATGTCCTTATTATAAAATAGTTTTTGGGTGAATATCAAAATGTCAAGTTTGGTGGCGAACTTTCATATCTACGAGGAACAAGTTACCTCGTAGCTAGAACTATCCTTTTTCATGTCAGAACCCAATTATTCACGAAAAAATAATATGAAAGTTCGCCACCCTTTTCTAACAGGAACAGTCCCATCGGCACGGCACTGGTTACACGCCCAACTGGACATTGTTCTGCAATCTTCCACATCGATCTATTTGTTTACATGGAAGCGTGAACTATAATTGTCATGTCATTAGACGCTAGAGTTGCTCTAATCCGCATGATTCATACTACCGTTCCTCCAAGGCTACTAGCTACTGGGAAGTCTATGAGCCGTTAACTGTATAGAAATAACTGTTTTGTTGTTAACAGCATCCATTACAATGACTGATCCGATAACAGGGCGTTCACTTGGCTAGGCTCAGGTATTTTTGTTTTGAAGAATTTAGGTCTTCTTCTTCTGGTTCTTTCTTTCTATTTCTCTTTTGTTTTTTTCTTATTTCCTGTGTGAGTAATAAAGTATTATTAGTGCACGAATGCGTTGTTATGTCGTGTATTGGGAATTGCTGAACTACTTACTTATATGACTGTTTCCTGTAGAAATAGGGTGGAGAATTGTTTGGATACTTCAATACTTAGTGTCGAGCGTTAAGCTCACGATCTGGAGGTCCCGGGTTCGTACCCAGGTGGGGACATATCACAAAAATCACTTTGTGATCCCTAGTTTGGTTTGGACATTAAAGGCTGATCACTTGATTTTCCAAAAAGTAAGATGATCCGTGCTTCGGAAAGCACGTTAAACCTTTGTTACTACTTACTGATGTAAGTAAGTAGTCGTTACATGAGCCATGACAGGGGTCTTTGGCGGCTCAATAATAACCCTAACACCAGGGTTGATGAGGTTGGTAATTCACCTCACAAACCCACACGATAGAATAATACCTAGTGAAAATTTGAAAATTTATTTTTTATGTATTTGCACCAATCAAGGTGTTTCTGTTTTTAAATAATATTATAAAAAATACACATCAAAAAGAAGAACAATCATCAAAAGCAGATCCTTGCAAATAGGAAGATAGTTACGAGGTTCCTAAATTAATGTCTTTTAGACTTCCGGTTCATCTACGATAGATGCTGTGACCAATGATGAGACTTCCGGTGGGAAGTAGGTAGAGTATGAAATGTCCCAAAATTCACAGTCCCTCAAATACAGTTCCAAAAATCAAAAGTCAAGTGTCCATTTCTTATGCAAGTACAGTCATGAGCAATATAATGTACCTACTTTAGGACTCTGTCGCACTAACATATTTGACATTTAGTGAGACTAACAGTTCAATTTGTCAAAAAAGTTAATGTGACATGGTACCAAAGTGTATACATATTAATGCTCGTGACCGTACGGTTCTTATTCTTATAGGTTGAAATGTTAGGACACGTTGTGGGTTGAATTGCAACTTTATCAGCCAGTGCTAATTGAAATATTGTTCGTAAACTGGGTTAGGTCAAATGATAAAAGTGTTTGTAGACCCTGTGTAATATTAAAGTCAATCTTTTGATATTTCTATGACTTTCTGTTATACTTAAGGCCATATTACACTACCCAATCGGGTTCGAAGCGTCAGGATCGGGAAGTGTAATAGCACATCGGGTCGGCGAGGAATTCGCCGCACATTTTATATCTACACCCGTTGCACGCTGTCGATGGACTGGGTAAAGTAATAAGGCCTTTAGGCTATCCTAGAAAATAAAACAAGTTTTATCGTTCGGAATTTTAAACCCATAAACTTTGGTCTTTAATGTTTCGGATAAAGATAAATGGGACGTTATAAAAGGGCCTTTCTGTAGGTACAGCGATATGTTATCTTTCGCACCGAGATAGGAGTAGAAATATTCTCGTGTAGTGTTTTGGGTCTCGATGGATACTCCCTTATCTGTTTACAGATCTTGACACAATTTTGATAGTACCGCCACTAATTAAACACACCGTTTGGCGTTTATAGTTTACTACGATAAGAACCTATGGAACAGAACTCAGGCGCACTTTTTCTTTGACTGCAGGAGAAATTTTGTACACATCAGGTTTTTATGAAATTTGATGGTGGTCAGTTGAATTCTTCCTTTTAGTAAGCGATAGAATGATCTGCGCTTAATAATAGCTGAATTTGTAAACTTAACTAAGTAAATTATTGCTAACTAAGAACTTAATATTTTAGTTACTTGAGTTTATTTTACAAATCTGCGCTTTACAAATTCAATTCAATTTTGATTTCAATTCAATAAATTTCAGTTCTTTCAATATCTTTCTTCATTATAAGCTAACTAGAAGATCCCCATTGACCACTCTTTTATTTACCAACTCTATGTTTTGTTACTCTAAATAGTAAATTAATAATGTACAGCGCGGGTTCTTTACCTCTAGTTTTTTATCCAAACTACGTAATCTTCGTCCTAATCGCCTTTATAAGATCCGAGACTGTTTTTCATATAGACGACTCCAAAATAACAGCGAAAGTTGCGGTTTACCGTCAGCAGTGAATGGACGATTAGTCACGAATTTCTTTTCACGAGAATTATAAAATTGCATCACATTATTCCGGTTGACAATTTTTTGATGTCTTACAACACAATGCATACGGAATTACGGATTCTTCGCAACTTTACGTACGTTTCTTTATTTCGTCTGCAATTCCAATGAATCTTGAATCATCTGTTTCTTTCTCATTCAGTTCAATTACATAGACGAATTGCCTCAAAAATGAGGAGCTGCGAAGGCCCTTTACACCTGTTAATTGGCCCTGAATGCATCTCATTAGGGTTCTAATTACGAGGTCTTACTAATCTTTCGACAACTGTATCCAGTGATATCAGTTCTTAAACCTAGTGTTTACTTCATTGTAAAGAATATTGTCTTTGTTTGGCTCCAAGAAACAATAAACTATCGTGGGATGGTTTCTCCTAGCAAATTGCATACGAGCCGTTGATGCCTGGATTCTATCCATTCCATTATAATGGAATCCGTCATGCGTAATTTTGTGTTGATTCCGCTCCGAACCGACACTAATTCTGAACAAAATTGAACATTAAAGTGAAATCTGAATTATGTAATGAAATATTTACCCGAGGGAGGTTTAAAAGCTGGTGATAGTTAGTTGATTTATGGTCTGGATAGTTTATAGCTAACACACGTATAAAGGGTAATGTCCCATCGTAAAGTTAATGGTGATTCGATGTACGCACTTGGCAAAGAAGTCATTGTCACTATTTGTCACCATAAGACTGCTTTCTCAGTTCACGAATTTTTACCTACATCTTCCAAAGCATATTTCGTGTTTACATCTAGAACATTGCGTTATAACATTGAAATTTTAAATATCCAAACCAGAGAGATAAATGGAAAGGAAGTAACTGTCCTGTCCTGATACGAGGGGTCATCAGCTGGACGATTTGTCTCGGATGTCCACTAAAATAGGTCGGCTATTCGCAATCACGTTATAAATACATCCTCAGGTAGAGTTGTATTACTCGAGGAACTGTTATAAAAGTACATTACTAGCAAAGCCATTTGGAACTTTAGTCGCATTCGCGACAATTATATCTACAGTTGCATTCTTGTATCGTTTTTAAGGTTGTTTTTCAAAGAGACTAAAAACTGAACTAAGTAAGTGATTGTAACGAACAATATTTGATCTTCTAACCTTGTGATAGGCATCCAAAATTAGACTATCTTTAGATAGTAAGTAGATTTCCAATTAGCCGTATCTTATTGGAAAGATGTACTAACTGAATTTTAGAAAATGTCCTACGCATATACACATATATATAATATGTATAGTCCTCCGACAAAGGCGACCTCAGTCTCTGTGTAGTACACACTAAAATTTGTTTTATATTATGGCAACACCGCATTTTCATCTTTCTTCTACCCTTCTAACATCATGGCGATGGGGTGTCGCTTTTTCCACTTTTTGTTAATTTAAATAATACAGTGCATGTGTTTTTATTTATATTTAACATATTTTTTATTTATATTTTTTGATCCTGAAGAATGTTTAAATTGCGGTCTTGCCATAATATAAAACAAATTTAATGTGTACTACACAGTCTATTCTCTCGTGGAGGCAGAATAGCTGACCATCTAAATGTCCTGCACAAACTGAGTATCTATATCATGATGTGGTATGACGTAAACATTCATCGTAATGAAGATTCTTAATGAGCTAAGGAAATCAGCTGTCTTCCTGACACGAGAAAAGCTGCCGGATTTGTCAAGTTGATTATGCTGATTGAATTAGTCCAGGTCAAGCCAAGTCGATGACCTACGCAGCTGCCTTCATTGGGTACTTACAGCTGTCCATAATGTGACGTAAAGATGATTCATGGCGGTGGTTCTGAAGATCCTTTATTAGTGCACTAAATGTTCCGGACTAATGATGTTGAAATGAGTCTTGCTTGTTGTTTATGAATGTGAAATGGGTACAATTAGATAATGCCCTCGCTTAAAGTCTGTAATTTGAGTTGACTTATTTAATGGCTTTTATTGTGCCTTTTCTTCTTTTTTGGACTTCATTACTTATATCATTGCAGATTAATTAATAGACAGCTATACTTAGTAATGATGTAGAAATTGTATTGTAAAGCTCCAGGGATTTGAACGAGTTTCTCAGATCCATACATACATATGTATAAACTCACGCCTATTTCCCACCGGGGTAAGCAGAGACTATGGAATGCCATTTGCGACATACTTCTCTTGCTTTCTCCACATTCATCAATCGTTTCATACACGCGCGCTAGTTCAGAATAGATGGTACTAAACTTTTCTAAGGACATTCCCAATTTGGTCAATGTACGTCCTTACCCAGCAGTGGGTGGATACAGGCTCAATAGATACCTACGCGTCCTTCTAGGAAGCGAAAGTCGCAAAAATCTCCAAAAAGAAATATAGGGCTTGCAGTTACGTTTGCTTTTCAAATAAGAAGTGAGTAAGGATAAACTTAAGTATTCAGTTTGGCTGGACTGTAGGCATAACCCGTCCAACAGGTCTGGTCAAAACACGCAGAAAAAAAAAGTGACTCGACAAAAAATCGATTCTTAGGTCGGGCATCAAAATAGCCGTTGGGGTATCAAGGATAATAATATACCTAGTAGTTATTCAAAAACGAAAAAAAAAAAACGAAAACGAAAAGTGCTGGAAAGAGTTGAAGAAAAGAGAACCATATTGAAGACTATAGAGAACCGGAGAGGAAATATGATTGGCCACCTGATACGACACGATTCATTTATAACAAACATTATAGAAGGAAAAATTGAAGGGAAGAGAGGAAGGGGTAGACCTAGGATAACATTTATGAAACAAATAAAAGAGAAGGTGCAGGTCGTGTCGTATCGGGAGGTGAAGGTTTTGGCGGGAAGAAGAGAGGAATGGCGGTTACTCCACCGACAAGAGCGCAGCTCTTAAATAGAGAGAGAGAGAGAGTTATTCAAAATGAGGAGAAAGAAAATTGTGTACGCCTTTGAGAAAGTCAAAGTTTTCGATATTGATGTTTTATTTTTAGGTAACCGGTATTGAATAAGTGGTTTTTGGACCACTTGGGGTAGCTCTAGCAGGATTGAAAATGCAATTCAGTTACCTATTATGTAAGCAAGGTAAATGTTTTTTTTTATTCACAGTTACTGTGAAATACTGTGTTCCGAGACCTGCGTTTCTTATCGAACCTCATTTCAGTGCAATTTTATGTAATTTTTATTTGTGGATTTGACCACCATTTCACCTGGTATGTGGCTGCGGTTAACTAATTTTCATAAGTGAATAAGTAGAAAGGTTATGCCTGGAGGGTTGTAAGCAGATAGCTACTGTCGAAGTCTAACTTTAACTGTCGGTAAATTGGTAACTAAATAGTGTCTTACTGGCTAGGTAAATAAATTTCTTACCGGAATCTAAGTCATATTATTAGATACTTAGTCCTGAAGACGTGTAAGGAACGATTTTTATAACAAAGGAACTTACTTGTTGTAAATGTGGCGATTTTTGTGTTGATCGTACTCTACATTATTTAGAAACAAACAAAATGCACGCTAACATCCCTGTAGGGGTGTGCAGAGCCACACGTTAGCAATTAGCAACTTGGTTTTGGGGGTCCTACGACGAAACATAGTGGTTACCAAAAGGGGTTAGCCAAGTTGCAAACGTTTTCGAAAAGCGACATTGACAATGATAGAAATGTATAGGATGGACATAAAGGGAAGTAAAGTAACATGTCTATCACAAATATTTGATTACTGTCGATTTTCATAGTTTTTTGGAACTTAGCTAAAGCCCCAATTATCGCCCGTATTAATAGTTAAAGAGACGAAGCTAGACTTTACATTGACTCACTTATTCTTATTAGGATAGAAAGGATTCGAATCCACTAAGAAATACCTGTGTAGGTAACTACGAGTATTTACTCAAATAAGTAATAGTTGTTAAATATTTGCTTGCTAGGAACAGGTGAACGTCGGATATCACAGGTGAATAGTGATATCATATTATCGCGTGTGCTGTTATCAAACTTATCGAGTGGTTGCTCAAACAGAGATCAATAAATGTTTGTTGTATGAATGAAAGGGAATTTAGGTTAGTTTATAATGTCTGTACGGTAGGTTTTTTCGTTTTTTATTGGGGAAAACGGTGTTGGATCCCTACCTATCATGCACTGTTCTTAAAAAGAAAATCTTGACAAGAATTAAATATGGAATCTACCTATTCTTCATAAAACTATTACGATCGTGAACGTATAAGTTTTATATTTTACCTATCAACAGTTCAACAGCTCAATTTTCCAAAGCGATTGGATATTTCTTCTTTTTAGAAATGTAGAGAAAGCAAAATTGAGATGTTGCTAGATTTTAATGAGATGAAATAAGTAGGTTAGGTTAGCCAATCATACGTAGGTATAGGTACCTATCTATAATGTTATTAAGGCTCTATTCCTCAACATCATCATCATCCCATTGCAGGACATAGGCCTCTCCCAAGGCGCGCCACAATGCCCTATCCTCAGCCTTACGAATCCAGGTGGTTCCAGCCACCTTCTGCAAGTCGTCCCGCCATCTTGCCTGGGATCGACCCTCACTGCATTTCCCTAGACGAGGTCTCTACTCCAGAACACGCTAGCACCAACAACCAAACAAATGTGGCCAACCCACTACCACTTCAGTTAAGGCTACATTACACGATTTTTCGGGACGGGGCGATCCAATAAGAAGCGGAGGCAGGGGCCTGATTTTGCCATACTGAATATACCTAGATATATGTACGTAGGTAGTTAGTACCTATCTACTTATCCGACGCGTTGGGCTCGTGAAATTACCTACCTATATACCTAGGTACTTAGTAGAGTGTGTTATACAGAGCAGTGTCAAAATGGACATTGGTAGGTTGGTACTACCTACTTGAACTCTACATTATAAAGTAACTGCCACTACAAAACTACCTACAGTAAATGAAGTCAAGTCGATTTTCCATGGGTGTTCTGTTAAGATTAAAAAACAAACCATGGGAAATTGATTGGGTATAGGTGGAAACCTACCCACCTACCTAATTTGCGTAATATTTCCTACTGTGTTATAATGGGGTCATCGTTTACCTAACCCACTAGTCTGTTCATGTTTCTTAGTTACAATAAAAATGTTAACTAGATAGGTACCTATAAAGATTTAAATTGCTAGGCAAGAGAAACTCTGCTCGGAAAGTGAGAGGAAAGGGATTCCTTGCAAGTCGAGGAAATACCGCAAGTTACACTAACTAAACTTACCACAGCTATTAGCTTCCCCCGCACGGTGACGCCGATCATTGGCGCGAACCGCACTTCGACTCCTGGCTCCACCACCAGCTCTGCAGCGCTCTCCACCAACAGATCATCCCTCAGCAGATACGGGCTACCCTCAGCCTTCCACACTACTCTCCCCGCAACCACCCCACCTTCTAGCTCGGTCAACCCTGCACTCCTGTTCAACAACCACGGGTCAGTGTCCCGCAACTCCTGTCCACAACACACACTCATACACCAACACAACACCAGCACCGTCCTCCACTTGTACTTGGTGTCACTGAACTGGCTGTGTCTCTTCTGCACCCCCATATCCTTAGAGCACTCCATTTCCACTAACTCGGCACAATATTCATTTCACTTTTAAACGATCCTCACCTGCCCTACACCTATGCAAACAAGCAGGTATTCCGGCGTATCATAACAGAAAGCATGTCCAAATTTAAACGTAACGTCTATAAATCCAAATTAAAGTTGAATTTAGTTACAAAATTTAAATAAAAACAATTCATAATGAAACAAAGGTGGGGCAGCGTACGAAAGAAAACAAGCGAAAACGCGCGCCGCCGCGCGACCGTTGAATAAAGTAGTTTGGCCGGTTTCGTGTTAGTTTCCTCTCCCTCCCTTCCTCTTCCTCCCCTCCTACCTCACTAGCTCGAAGCCTCCTCCCTCCCTTCCAAGTTACCTCACGCACACAGCCACGGCTTAATTCACTTACACAAGTGCATTTTGCATTTCCGTTTCAACCATTCATTCATCGTTCAATCGTTCAATCATTCGGTTTTTTGTTGAAGTTATAATAAATCTGATAATTATTCTACCCTTATTTTTTAAAATTATTCTTCTATTTTATTATTCTCAAATAAATAAAAACGGTGAATAAATTAGATATAAAAAGATTTACGCAGCAATAATTTTTGGAACTGACAACATCGGGCGATCAATGGCAGTCACTCACTCAGCATGAAGTTCATTCCATTCGGTCATTCCACAGTTGATTCATTCTCATAGAAAAAGTTTTCTGGCAAGGCGGGGGATATGTCAACCGCGCCCCTCGCGTACTCAACTTCAACCCCCGATCTGCTAATTTATGACAACGACAGCTCAGTGACATTGCCTTTTTTTTACAATTACAATATTAATGGCCGTCGTACGGTGCGCACATAGTGTTGGGTTCTTACCCGGAAAATTCCCGCGTTTTGGGAATTTTCCCAATTCTGAGGGAAAAAACCCGAAAAATTCCCATTTCAAGGGAAAATATTTTTTATCGCATATATTTGTATTAAAAGTAAGGATTTCCAACAAAGACCATTTGAATATAATGTATGCCTACTTATGCCTAATTTATTTTCTGTCGTAGTGTCGTATGAACTCTTAAAAAACTTAAAGGAGATCATCGGATTTCGGCCCAGAAGTCTAAAGTGCCGGCCAAAAAATAATTTTGCTATATTCCGTTAGATCTTATCCGTATGAGCATTTATTACTATGGCACCAAAGCTGTAGGGTAAATATCTTCGGTTTTATTCGATTTTAAAAAACTGTATTTTTCAAACATTTATGGTGAAAATGTAAAGTGCCGGCCAAGTAACAATAATGGTATTTATTATCCTTAGAACTTATCCGTCTGAGCATTTATTACTATGGCACCAAAGCTGTAGGGTCAATATTTTCGGTTTTATTCGAATTAAAAAAAAACTGAATTTTCATACATTTTTGGTGAAAATGTGAAGTGCCGGCCATGGAACAATATTTGTATATCCCGTTAGAACTTATCCATTTGACCATTTATTATTAGGGCACCAAACATCTATGACCATTATTTTGACTTTTGTTGGACTTTACGTTATAGTTTCTGTGTGAAAAGTGCCGGTCAGCAAAAAAACACATGTCAAAGCTATCGAGAAGATACCTGTAAACATTATTCACTATGACAAAAACGTGTATGACCATTAATTAGTTTGGCTTTTGTTGGATTTAAAAAAAAAACTTGAATTTTGTTTCATTTTGTATAATTAAAAATAAAATATAACAGGCGCGTTATTTAAAGGATCGTCAGAATGTTTATTACTATGGCATTAAACGACTATGACCAATATTTTGAAATTAAATCGATTTTTCAAAAATTAAAAAAAAGTTTTATCTAGTGATAATGGAACTATCTTGCTAAAGGCGTAATATGGTGGTCGTCTTTTGAAAAATAGGTTTGCGTTTGACCACTACCTTACCTGATGGTGATACACGCTTAAGAAGCTATTTTTTTTTAAAGAAAAGTGTAAACAAGGAATAAACAGTGGGGTGATAGAGGTACTATGTTATCGGCCGAGTAGCACCAGGACATTGTGATAGGCATACTTGCAAAGTACAACTACCCGACTCCTGTTTTCCCTAACAGATACTTCAGACGTCATGCCAAAATACGAATTTCGTCACTAGATGGCAAGCTTATCTTTGGAGGGTGGTAACCATTTACGGTCAAGGTGAATCAATACCATAATTCAACCTAAACTTAGGCCGTAACGTTGAGTCGAATGCAAAAACTACAGCCAACATCATATCTAAAATCAGATAGTATTAATATAGAAGTTCACCTAACAACACTCAAAACAAAAACACAAAGTATTTATCTGACTAATAACTAGTCATTGGGAAAGCTCTGCTTGTTGTCATTGTTAAAATGTATAGAAAAAAGTTTTTTTTAAAAGTCCAATAAAAGCCAAAGTCGACATTTGGTAGTATAGTAAAAATACGTTTCAAGTCGTTTACCAAAAGATTTGACTTATTTTGTTTCGCTGGCTGACATTTTCCCATTTGAACCAAAACGGAAAGAGAGACGAATAAAAAGTCAAGATAACGGTCAAAAATGTTTTGCGCCAGATTATTAAATGTTCTAAAGGTCCTTTTTAATCCGCCGTACCGCATTTTTTACCCAAAGCACTTTATTTTCATACAAAATAAATAAGAAATCAAGATTTTTAAAATACACTAAAAGCCAAACTAATGGTCATACAAGTTTGGCGCTATAGAAAAAAATGTTATCAGGCATCTACTCGATACTCTCAACATGATATTTTTGCTGGTCGGCATTTTTCACATTTGAACTAAAACGTAAATTCCAATAAAAGTCAAAATAATGGTCATAGAAGTTTGGCGCTATACTAATAAATGTTCTAACGGTCCTTTGTAATACGCCTGTATACCTCTTTTTCCCAACGGACATAATATTATTTTTTACAAAATGTATGAAAAATCGAGATTTTTAAAATCCAATTAAAGCCAAACTAATGGTCATACACGTCTGGTGTCATAGTAAAAAATGTTCAGAACAATCTACTCGAAAAGTTTGGCACATTTTTTTTCTCTGACCGGCACTTTCAAATTTGGGCCGGCCAAAGTATGGAAAGCCGACGATCTCCTTTGTAATATATTTTGAATGGAATGTTCGATTTTAATAATTCCATGCAAAGATATCTACATATTATAGGATATATAGGATGCTTTTGGCACGAGAGAATGTCATCATCGAGGAGCAACATGGTTTTGTGCAAGAAATTGGGAGGCACGAATACCTACAGATATTATTTACTTGGACTATGAACAAGCTTTTGATCGAGTTCCTGTCACACGATTGATTGCTAAATTAGAGCCCTTTGGAATCAGAGGCAATGTCGTGAAGTGGATTGAAGACTTCCTGTCAAATCGCATATTCTCTGTGCGCATCGGAGAATCATACTCTGTTCCCAGAAAAGTCCTCAGCTGTGTGCCGCAGGGATCGGTGTTAGGACCTATTTTATTCAGTATCTACCTTACAGATCTTAAACATGGTATCATGTCTGATATATCACTCTTTGCAGATGACACGAAAATAACGGGGAATCCACTTATTAGCCATAATATAATCCAAGATGATCTCGATAGAGTAATTGCTTGGACCCGAGATTGGCTAATCACATTAAACGTAGACAAATGCACTGTGTTGCATGTTGGCAGTAACCACCCCACGTTGAGTTACACCATTGACTCAAAACCTCTCGAGTGTGTTAAAAACAAAATGACCTTGGCATAACGATAACACATAATCTAAAGTGGGACGAACACATTATTGGAATCACTAAGAAGGATAACTCCCTCTTATACATAATTAGAAAAGCTTTTTATCATATAGATACGGAATTGTTTCTTAGGCTTTACAAAACTTACTTACGTCAGATGGCTGTTAGAACATCGGTTTCAAATATGGAGACTTTACTATAGGAAGGAAATTGCACTACTAGAGAGAGTCCAAAGAAGAGCAACAAAGATGGTGACAGTACTGGCTGGCCAGAGTGGACCTTAGCGGGGGCCGCAGGACTCTGACCTCTGGCTTGCCTTCATTGGCCAGCCAGAGTGGGGCGTTAGAGCTATACGCTCGCAGGGTGGAAGTGAAAGATGCATAAGTCGCGAGTTGGTAAGGCGGGTAAACCGCCTCGCAGAAAGCGGTGTACACCTCTTGACACCCAGAGATGCTCACAACCATGTTGCTGCCTTGCCGTCCAGTCGCGTCGGCTAGATAGGTGGCCCAACCAGTGAGTGACGAGTCACCGCCTGCCCGATATATCTCTGTTATTAACATTGGTCGAGCAGGCGCCATAGTCCCCCATAGCCCCAGTATCCCGGTTCACTAACCCCCAACCCAATAGCCCAGTTCCTTTTGTTCCCATAATCTGCAATAGTCCTACACGAACCAGGGATTGTCTTTGGGTGCACTCCCATAGTGCATACAGGGATAATCGCCGGTTGGTGTCAAAACACATTTAGAGTAAATTGTCTTAAGGGGCCTCTACGTGTTGGCTTCGGCCCCACGCACGCCTTCCAAAAGTCCGGGACTCCATGACAGACCCGACCCGAGACATGGAAACGAGATACAAATAATAATAAGATTAAAAATAATTAAATAAAAAATATTTTCCCATGATTCGGGAATTTTTCGGGTGTTTATTTTATTTTCCCATATTTTCCCGATATTTTTTCTTTCCCACCCAATTTTTTCTTTCCCTGCCCATCACTATGCGCACACGTTATTTCGATGTTGATGAAGTTTTCATAATATTTCCCTGTGTTACTTCGTTATAAGTAAAAATAAGTAAAAACAAAAAAAAATATTTTCTTTGATAAACCAAAAATGTAAAACAAAATACTTTACAGCTACGAAGTTATCTTTCTTTATAAAGTGGACTAACCGGGTCGAATGAGGAACTTTCCAGGCTACGTTCAACAAAAGCAATATAGATGGCGTTGTACAACTTTAACGAGATAATTACCTATTTTCTCATTACTCGAGTACATCATTATTCGAAAATAAAATGTATTGGCAGAAGCATATATAAAAATATAATAATGTTGTCTCTGCTTTTTTTTCTCTGTCTCATCATTTTTATAAGAATATTCAGAATAATAATGGGTGGAAGATGTAATTGTGTCTGGGCGTAGTCAAAAACAAAGATGCATATGTATATTATCCGTGAAATTGGAAGGTTAAACGAAGAAAAATCTGTACAACGCCATCTATTTCGTTTTTGAAGAACGTAGCCTCAGACTCAGTTTAACCAAATACTAATAAATGCCAAAATCAATTTTGCCCCGCCTATATCTCTAAAAAAAAAATAACTATGGAGTCAGCCGTCTGATACGTAGCACCTATCTTCTAACTTAGTCTGTGGCTCATTCACTCAATAGAATTATCTTATTGATCCGTTTTGTCATTACCGTTATTTTTGTTGCAAAATTAGAATAATTTGATTAAATAGAAAATACTTTAGTGTAATTTATTCGACAACTACTCTTCTCTTCATTGCATATGTAAGTTTTTCTCTATCTTTACGTAAAACATCGCATTTAGTAGATGTTTGTTGGCGTGGCATTTCTCGCCGACGACATTTTGTTTTGCCCATTGTATTTATCTATTTAGCAGGAAAAAGCGTCGCAGTTTCATAAATTTGAAGTCACTACCTGCGATTTTAACTGTAACTTTACATAATTAAAGGTCATTTGTATTTTATTTTGTATATTTTGTGTTCACTTGTTTGTATGTAGCCTCTATGTCCTCGTTTCAGATTTCACAAACATGGCTTCACAAGGAACTCGCGTGTACGTTGGCGGCCTCGTGGAGGGTATCAAAAAAGAGGATCTTGAAAGGGAATTTGATAAATATGGGAAGCTAAACTCAGTGTGGGTGGCGCTTAACCCCCCTGGTTTTGCTTTCATAGAATTTGAAAACATGCAGGAGGCGGAAGATGCTTGCAGGTCTATGAATGGGTTCGAGATGCTAGGCGCGACTTTGAAGGTTGAGCTTTCGAGGAAGCGGGACGGGCCCCGCAGGAACGGCCCCGGCAACTTTAGACCCCGCGGTCCCCCGCGAGGGCGCTCTTTCGGTGGCCCACCCGGTGGAAATCGTAACTTCAACTCTTATGGAGGATCCCGGTCTTTCGAGCGCGGGAACAGTCAGGGGTTCAGGCAAAATAACGGTGGTGGTGGGGGTGGCAACTTCAGGTCTAGGTCACCACTTGATCGGTTTTAATTTAGTTCTAGTTTATAGTTAGGTTAGTGTTATCGTAATCTGAAGCCTTCCAAGTGTTAAAAATTCAATGTCTAGTAATACTGGGGGTTTAATGCTAGGAAGAGTTCTATTTCTCAAGGAATTAGAGGTAATATGCTTTTTTATTTATTTTTATAATGCTGTTTTTTAACAACTGTACTTAAATCCTTTCCAGCCCAAATAAGTCACTTATTAAATTCATTATCTATGAAATTGTTGCCAAATATTTGCTTTTGCGTGACTCTACAGTAGGAAAATTTAAATGTGTGTAATGTTTTTTTATCGTGGTCAAGTTCTTGATTTTGTAGAGTACTACATACCTGTCTTCAAGTACAGGAATAAGTCTATTATTAGAATAGGAATTAATGGTGTTTTCATGTTTCAGTTCCTTGGATTTCCTGATCTCGAGTTGCTAATTCGTCGAGAGATAACGCAAGAACAATCTTCAGTAATATTTAACATTCTACCTAAGTTTCATTACATACTATAAATAAAATTCTATAATTACTTCAATTTGATGTTTTAATTCTTAATAAATACTTATAAAATGAGTTAGAAACACTTATATTGCTATTGATTACAGGTAAAGTTTATAATTGATTTATGAAGGGCTGCTGAGGCAAGCCATAAGTAGTTCCATTTTGTTGAGGAAGTTTTTGCCTTCCATTTTGTCTAGTTTGATTTCTTTGAAGGCTCCTCCGAGGTTCTCCCACTTCTTGTCTTGGACAAGTTCACTGGAGAACAGATCTTTTCTTGGAGACTGTGCTATGAACACTTGGATACCAACGGAAGGCTCACACCTTATTGCAATCATTCTGTCACCTGTAACAGAAGATAAAATATTTAAAAACTCAAAAACATTGAACCCAATGAAGATATTGAAAGAATTTGGTGGAATGTAGTTAATGCATGCAGAGTGGATGATTGAAACTTACCATTCGGTGAGGCTAGAAGACAGGAAGACGCATTCCCAAGTGGCTCCACTGCTCCAGATCCTAGGTGAGAGCTGCTGGCCAGCAGCTGCCAGCCCATACAGCGACCCACAGCCTGCACTGCCGTCATTTGATGCTGGTAAATCTAGGGAAAAGAATGGTAAGTAGATACATTTTTGTAATGATAGCATAGAATAAAGAACTCAATAATATCTTTATTCAGTTGGGAACATAGTTTACATTGAGTCCTCATTTTAAACATAAAACTAGTGCAGCTTCGCACAACCTGTATAGCCGAGGAAGTAGTTGCAAAAAAACCTCTAACATTGGTCCCTATGCATTCCTCTCTTTTAAATAATAAAATAATACTATTACTGTGTATAGATTGGGGTGGTTTTAAAAAGGTCACACTGAAGCAATTCGTCTAAAAAATCAATATTGAAATTTGACATGTGTGCATATAAAAGTAAGTGTGCAATGCACACAAATGTCAAAAAGCAATATTGCTTATTCCGATGAATTGCAATGTCGCCTTTTTAACCCCCTATCGTACACCGCCCCGTTATAATTCGTATCGGGCGCATAGCTAGATTTACCGCACCCCATCGGGTTCTTAGTCTAAGTCCGTAAGCCGCTAAGTAGTAAGGGGAAACGTTCGTACTTGCGTGAAAATTTTGTATATTGGCGGTTGTATCACCTACCCACGGAGAATCTTCGTATCCTATAACACAAGTCTCAAGTATGAACTTAGCTTATGATACGATGGTTTATTATATTTTAGAGACAATGTACAACCATGTAAAATTGTAAATGTATAATGTTAAGTAAGCTGTATACATCTTTTTGAAAATTAACAATTTATTATTATTTATTTATTATTTTATTTATTTATTTCCATAATTCTTAAACAATATCTTTACAGGTATACCCAGTGCGATATGGATACATAAATGCGATTAAATATTTAAAAGGCGGCACACAGACAGAATTATATTTTTGTATTGGTGTCTGGGGTGTGATAATGATTAAGGCTTAAGGATACCTTCATTGTTAGACCAGAGGTGGTTTGAAATGAGGGGCATAGTAGTCTTCTCTTCTATCGTGAGGTATATGAGGTTAATTATCGACTTTAGCAGCCCTCGTGTCAGGGGTTATTATTACAACAACAAAAAAGGAAAACCAGCCAAATGCAGGTTAGGTCACATACCACCGAAACATATTTCTGTGGAATGGAATGTGGGTTTTCTCACGATGTTTTCTTTCATCGCTAAGCATGGGACAATCATAAGATCCAACAAAACCAAAATCGTTGGTTTAGGCCCGTGTTGGGATTCGAAACTGCGCCTTCACAGTGAGAGTCAAGCACTCTTCCAATTGGGCTACCACGGGTTTTAGACTCCTGGGGGGTTAAAATGGCCACATCGAAGCAATTCATCTAAGAAAGCAATATTGCTATTTGACATTTGTTTCCATTGCGCACTTTTATATATGCGCAAATGTCAAATTTAAATATTGCTTTCTTAGATGAATTTCTTCCCTGATATTTACCTGACAATATATAAGGTCTCGCAACTCCTGTAGTTCATAGGAGAGGTGGCGCACTTTCCCGTCACGACAGATACACTTCAACGTCTTCTCTCCAACATGGACCACGAGGGAAGTGCGGCATACTGCATCGTATCTGTTGAAAATCGGAATTTATGTAGATATACTGTATACATATAGCTACACGCTTGTATCCTATAAGGGGTAGGCAAAGGTGTACCTATATGGTAATACACACCCACTACACGCTAGCTATGTTTATGTAACTTGTATAATATAATACATCATTATATATCGTTTTTCGTATGGTTTGCAGGATTTGTACCCGGGTATTGGCAATAGGCTCACCCCCCATTACATGGGTCTTGAACTATTGGCGCCTCTGTCTACCCCGATACAAGGCTTGATGCTAAATTGTATTGTTGTAATAATTATAGCTGGATTATAGTTAAACGAGTGCCCGCGGCGTGGTTTATATCGAGAGCTTCAAACAGTAGCCGAACTGCGTTTATCGATATAGCATTCGCTGCGGCTAGCAGCTCGATATAATTCGCGGCGCAGAACCGTGCCGCCCGTGCAGCATATATGCTGTTTAGTGTGAAAGAGACATTAATAAAAGTGTAAAAGTTCAGGCAGCTGACAATCCAATCAAGCTATGTACAGACACAAGTCACTTCCATAATCCCTATTGGGGTGAGCATACTTCACAAGTTATAAGAATCTAATGTGAAGTGTAGAAGACATTATCATCATCATCAACTTGAGACCATTATCACACTCTTGTCAGTGTAGCATACTCCAATCTCGTCTTAGTCTCCAATCTTGGCTTCCTTATGAGACACAATGGTCGCACTTCTCTTTAATTTGTTCCATGTAAGCTCTTCTTGGACATTTTTATTTAAGACACTATAATATTTAAAAAATAAATGCTTACCCATAAGCCATAATATTAATTTTGACACAGGACTGCGTAGGACTGTTCAGTGCGTTCCAATGTGAGACGATGAGCGGGTCTTTTACCTGAAAATACAAAAAATATAGAAATTATCAAAGTTCTTCTTCTTTTTAAATTCTTCTATTGGGTGAGTTGTTGAGGTCACATGAGGTGAGGCACCTGGTGTCAGGGTTACTATTGAGCCGCCAAAGGACCCTGACATAGCACATGTCTTCTTCTATCGTGTGGGTTGTGAGGAGAATTACCAGCCTCATCAACTCTGGTATCAAGGTTATTATTGAGCTGCCAAAGGACCACATGGCTCATGTAACGATTACTCACTTCAGTAAGTAGTAACCGGGACCAATGGCTTAACGTGATCATCTTACTTTCGGACAATCAGGTGATCAGCCTGGAATGTCCTAACAAACTAGGAATCACAAAGTGATTTTTGTGATATGTCCCCACCGGGATTCGAACCTGGGACCTCCGGATCGTGAGCACAACGCTCAACCACTGGACCACAGAGACTGGACTACATAGTATATTATGTAATAACTACGTACTTTGTTTTAGGGTTAACATATATAATAACAGGTTCTTACCACGTTTGAATCAGGGATATGAGACTCCCGATATTTCGGTGTGACGAAGTGCCATGATCACGGGATGACTGATGAGATTGGAGTGGAGTAGGTAGATCCATAGTTTTCTACGGGCAGACATATCTTTCTACCCTCTTTCTTTGCCGCTTGTTTATGTATTTGATATCGGAATGTTCTAACTTCGTACTTGTACAATTACTTCATTAAGTATAGTAGCCAGGACGAATGGCATAACGTGCGTGTTATGGAGCTGCGCACTGCTCCAGTGCTAGTTGGTGGAGGTATTTGGGCTAGTATAACCACAGAATCACCTCACTCTCTTTGACAAACAGGTGATTCTGCCTGAAAATTCCTAGCCAACCAGTCTCACAGTGACTTTTTTTACCTTTGATGGGTTTGCTCTTGGCCCCAGACTTGCCCGAAGGCATTGACGAGGCCGAAGATGGAGCGAGCTCGCCCAGAAGGTGCCTGTTGACTTTGGCGTCATCATCACCAGCCCATTAACATGGATGGGTAGGGAGATCGGGCCTTAACCACCACGCGTGCGCAGTGCGGATTGGTGGTTATTAACGACTGCTAATGCCGGGAACAACGGCTTAACGTGCTTTCCGAAGCACGGAGGAGCTCGAGATGATAACTTTTTTTTGTGATCACCCATCCTATGACCGGCGTTTGCGAAAGTTGCTTAACTTCAACAATCGCATGACTTTGTCGAAAAGGTACGATGTACGATAAACGTTAAAACGCTGACCTCTTTAGCGATGGTGTCCAGCACGTATTCACTGCGCCTCCTCATGAAGAAGTGTTGTGCTTGCTGAATGATCTGTTCCAATAAGGATTGTTCCTTGCTCATGTCTAGTAACTCGTAGCGGTCGGCTGCCATTGGACCTGGGGTAGTTAGGAAATTATTAATGTTAATCATTGTGTCATACGGCCTCTATGGTCCAGTGGTTGAGCGTTGAGCTCACGATCCGGAGGTCCCGGGTTCGAATCCCAGTGGGGACATATCATAAAAATCATCTTTGTGATCCCCAGTTTGGTTAGGACATTACAGGCTGATCACCTGATTGTTTGAAAAGTAAGATGTTCCGTGCTGTGGAAGGCACGTTACGTGAGTAATCGTTACATGAGCCATGTCAGGGCCTTTGGTGCCTCAATAATAACCCTGACACCAGGGTTGATGAGGTTGGTAATTCACCTCACAACCCACAAGACAGAAGATTTAATCAGTTTAAAAGTTACAAAGATAAAGATAATTCTGACTCGGACGGAACTTCAACCTCTATTTGTTAATTTTTGGTTGGGGTTTGAACACCCTGAGTGATCATACCAGCCTCATAGGTGCTTTCGAGTACCTATCCCTTAGGCAAAGGATTGATCAACCAGATAATATAAACTAAAAGCCTTACATGATAGTAGCTGTGCCAACCAGCAATTGACTTCTCCGTTGCCAAGGGAAATCACACCATGAGAGAGAAAATCCCTTCTCACGTCTAAATTATGGGCACATCCCAACAATATATGGTAAAGGTCATCGATCTTATGGCAGACATGACAGGTGAGGGTTTGATACCGGAACGCAGCCTGAGAGCTGAGATCTATAGTTTCCTATTGTTTCCTATTAAGGTTGGCAGACTCAAACCTTGTCAAGCCTTTATCCTGTTCATGCGAAAGTCTTCGATCTCATCCTCGATATAATTTCGATATCAAAACGCGTCCCCCCACCCTCTCCGAAGTTATTGAACGTAAACATCTTGAACTTTTTGAATCTGTAAGTCTCAGTAAATGTCAATTATGCGACATGTATGCGACAGGGTTCTAAAGTGTGTCATGATATCGGTCATGCTCGTGGTTCGTTACCGGCCAGGCAGCGTCGCTTGGAGGGCCCGAGCGGGCCGGTGGCGGGGTGCGGGAAGGGGTGGTGCGTGTGCGCGTGGTGCAGCGCGCGCAGCAGCTGGTGCAGCGAGTGCTCCAGCACGTGGTCGTGGTCAGACTTGCCGGCGCCGGCGCCCGCCGCCTCGCCCTAGCGAAAAACCAAACCTTTTTTTACTTTATTTTGCGCGGGATTGCGCAGTCGAGAAGAATGGATGAATCAAGGAGAAGCCTTTGCCCAGCAGTGGGATCAAATAAGCTAGATAAGATTGGGTCATTAAACAATTACACAATACAAAATTCTTAAACTAAGTTATGATATGAAATGAAGATTGTTAATTATGCAACCTGCACTGACAACCACAGAATAAAAAATTAGGTAAACATATATAAATATATAGCAAGCTCCATTAAATATAACATGACATCAGGCTATCCGCGATGGGGTAGGCAGAGATGTATAGTATACACACCCACTCTTTGCCAGCTACATTTTAGTTCCATGCAATAAGGGACTCGATTTTTATACAGGATTTCGATTTTGGAGCTCATGAGTTACTTTTGTGTGATGCGCATATGAACATTACAAACGAACAGACAAAAAGTTTTTATTATACAAGGTGTTAGTGACATCGTAAGTCAATATCAAGTGAACAAAAAATTCCATGAATTTTGAGGCAGAAAATTCTACTTGATATTAACTCAGAGTCATGGTCTGAACCACCCTTCAAAGTTTTCGTTACGATGTTACTAACACCTTGTATAGAAAAGATGATGATAAGAATGGAGAATGCAACACCGACAAGAGCGTGGCTCTTAAATTAGTGATGTGATAGAAAAGATAGATTAACCATACCTTCACGCCCTCCGGATTGGAATTGGTGTTCTGTCCGTTGTTGTGGCACAAGCCGATCAGCAGCTGAATACCTGGTAACACCTGAAAACATTCGTTTAATGAGTTCCGGCCAAGTCCAAAACGGACAAATCTACAATAAGGGTGGTGTTAATAAACTAATCTCAGCTGAGACTGCCCCTCAAGTACATGCTCAAGCCCCTGTTTTTATATAAGAACTGTCACGTTGACATGATCTTGAGGGCAGTCTCGAAGCTGAGATTAGTTTATTAATACCACCCTAAGTCACTTGAAAAAAATTCATTGTATATTGAGTATGACACCTGAATAAACGAAACGAAAATAACACGTAACTTATGGTCCAAAGATCCAACTATTTATAGTTCATACCACTGCCATGACTGTTAAATCGGAAATGTCAAATCTTCAGGTTAAAAAAAGGAAAATTGGGTAGTTTCCTAGATCACGGATAAGTTATGAAATTCTGATTGCTAAATACAGGCAGATCTAAAGGTGACAAAAAACGTTTTCTCTATTCTATTTAACTTATTTATGGATAAAGAAAAACGTAGTAAGTCCGACATATTGTCACGTTTTTCTATGACGTCACAGGTTTTCTTTTCCATACAAATTCCGTAGTAATTTCGTGTTTTGACGTTTAGTAAAAAATAACCGATTTGATTAGTTGAAAACTAGCCTATTATGTGAGATTCAGTGTGGGGGATATTGTAACACATGAGGACATGAAGCAACAAAAACTTTTACAAATCAATGTTTTGTACCCTTACGAACTCGGCATTTGGTGTAGGGAAGTGGATATGATACAATAATGTTTTACTTAAAAGATAACAAAGAATTACATGAAACACTTACAGTAGCCATAATCTGGTTGCCAACAACCATGTGCGGAATGGAAGCGTCGAGTTGCACAGCTTCGGCTGCAAGGCGTGCGAACAGTTCCTTACAGAAGAGGACATTCTGTGCTGCTTCCAGTTTCTGTTGCCAGTGGAGCTCGGCCCCGTCACCGGGGAGGGTCCCCGGGCAGTTCAGCGCTGATGAGCTGAGCGTTGCTGTCACTACATCTTCTTGTTCTGGAGAAGAGATTCTATTTTTCAAAGGGGTTAGAAAGGCCACGTCGAAGCAATTTGCTACGAAGACGAATTGCTATGATGTGGCTTTTCTAGCCCAAGTGCGAATATAAAAATTGAATTGTAGGTTGCTTGAGGTTTACGTGGTTATTATCATAAATAACAACACATAATACTTCTTAACGCGTTACAATCAGGGATATAAGACTCCTAATAATTTTAGGCGGCGAGGGTGTGCTGCCGTCAAAGGATGAACGAACAGAGCATAGTACCCCGCTAGCCACAAGTTGGTAGTGTGACTAGGGATCGACGATCCAACGGTGTTATGTTGGAAGTTGCATAAGTATATGCGTCTTGCTGTGTAAACTTCGATATCGCGTTTCACGACTGCTTGAAGACTGCATTATTGAATGTGGCGCCATCTGTTGCATGTGGGCAGAACTAGCTGGCCAACTAGTTGGGTCCGCCACAAACTCAATACTGTTGCAAGTTGCGACGGCAGAAAACTTGTAGATGATATCAGCGCAGGATTAGAAAGGTTGGTGCAAAATGGAGGAGGCCTATACCCTTACCCAATAGTGGGATGATGCAGGCTGATTGAATGGATACAGTTGAACAATTTATTTACAACAATAAAAATCTTTCACGAAAAAACTGTTGTTTGAGAGCGTAATTTTTTGATAAGAAAATATTATTACCTATTGCTAATAATAAATAAATACAACTCTTTTTCTAACGAATGTAGCAAGCCGCACAGTTCTCATTGCTTTGCTCCAATGTTCCAATAATTTACTGGACTATCACCTTTCTGACACAGCACGGATATGAAGGCTACGCCTTGAAGCTCTGGTGGCACAGTGACTCGCAGGGCGGAGGGTGCCGGGCCTCCCGCGTTCAACGTCATCGCTTGAGCTATCTGTTCCTCTGGGGCTTTTGTTACCTGGAATCATTGATGAATAAAATGTTACTATAGCCTGGAATAATAGCCTCCATAGTCTAGTGGTTAGATCGTTAGTTCACGATCTAGAGGTCCCGATTCGATTCCCAATGGGGGACATTGTCGAAATCACTTTGTGAGGCTGTCCTTTGTTTGGCAAGTACTTTGCCGGCTTGAATCACCCGATTGTCTAAAAAAGTAAGATGATTCCATGCTTCGGCGGGCACGTTAAGCTGTTCGTCCCGGCTATTAGCCGTAAAAATCACCACCAACCTGCAGTAGAGCAGCGTGGTGGAGTAAACATATATAGGCAGTTTATATTATGTATAGCCTGGAATAGAAAGCTTAGAAATTTCATTTTGCAGTTAATGCACTAACATTTATTGTTTATTTACCAGTCTGAAGAAAACATGTCAGGACTATACTATAACATAATAGGTCTAGGACCTCTCCTAGATCTATTATAGTCCTGTAGGCTCTGCACGTCAACCGGCCGACCGCGTCGCGAATTATATCGAGGCCTTCGACCAATAGCCGTTTGACGTCCATCTACGTAGATAGCATTCGTATCGTTTATTGGTCGAAGCGCTCAATATAATTCGGCGCAGTTGTCATGCAGACCAGATATTTATACAAGTTATGTAGTATATTCTTATATAATACAAACTAAACAGACCTCAAATACTCCAGTCTGACTGAACTTAGACCCTGCAGTTCTATAACTAAGGTCTCCGACGATCGTATTGCCGACTTTCTTCAGCCTCCAGTTTTGTCTCAAGCGCAACAGGTCTATATGGAAGTCAGGCATGTTGCGCGTCACTCTCATGGTCTCACTGGCTCGGAGACGTTCCACACCAGCTAAGAGGACTGCTGCAGCTGCTGCTAAAGCCTTCTTTCTACCATACACTTGCACCATTGGACGGTTTTCTACTTGCTCTGGTTGGATTTGATCTAGGACCTGCAAAGTTATATTTATGATATAGGTTATAGAAGATTGGTTGTAAGATTTTTTTTATGTTTGCTAGATCTGCAATGAGTATCTCTGTTTTATGAATTTAATGGTCATTTTTTGATTGTGATTACTAATTAAATAGGTACATACCTATTTTAGACATTATTATTATATTAGAGAACCTACGAGGTCAACGGCGGCTCCCAAAATCCTCCAGGAGGCATACAACCTTGGCGTCAGGTGGCAACCGGCCGTAAAAACATCACAGCCAAATCAAATATCTCCTAATGAAGTACAAAGGCAATAATAAGGGTAAACATGCTAGGGCGTACCCCGTAAGCGACGAAGATACGGCGAATGTGAGATATGTTAGGGCGTTCCCCACAAGCGACGACCCAGGAGCATTTGACAAGAATATACATTCGCAATCGACGCACAAAATCAGAATAGCGACGTGGAATCTGGGATCTCTTACCGGACGCAGCCAAGAGCTCGCAAGCACGCTAAAACGGCGGAATATAAATATATGCTGTATACAGGAGACGCGATGGAAGGGGTCAAAGTCCAGAGACCTAGGACTGGGATATCAGCTGGTTTACCACGGAACAAACAACAAACAAAATGGAGTCGGAATTGTGTTGGATCATCACTTCAAAAGTAGAATTGTTAACATCGAAAGAAAATCAGACCGTCTCATGGCCGTAAAAATAGCACTACATAATCAACCAATCATGAACGTCATATGTGCCTATGCACCTCAATCGGGCTGCAAGGATTCAGAAAAGGACGAATTTTGGGAGGAGATTGATGAAATACTAGTGAAAATACCAATGGAAGAGACAAAATTTGTATTGGGGGATTTGAATGGACATGTAGGGAATTCAAATTCAAACACGGGATATGGAGGTGCGCATGGGGGTTTTGGCTACGGAAACCTCAACAAAGACGGGGCGCTTATATTGGAATTCGCAGCACGACATGACTTAATTATTATTAATACATCTTTCCAAAAAAAAAAAAACCGAACACCTTGTAACATACAAAAGCGGAGGTAAACAATCACAAATTAATTACATCCTCGCTGATAGCAAGCTTAAACGGAACTTTAAGGATTGCAAAGTGATTCCCGGCGAAGCCTTAACTGCCCAACATCGCGTTTTGGTTGGCGTATACATGCTCCCCAAGCCTATCAGAATAAAAATAGATAGATCCGCGCGAATTAAATGGAAGGAACTCACTAGCTCTAAAGGGGCTATTCTCTTAGCCGATATGTGCGACTTTCTAGCAAAGGATATGGAAAACATCTATGAACGTGTAGAATCTATGTGGGCAAATTTTGAAAAAGCATGTAGAGACAGAGCTAGCAAAATTTTGGGTATTGCCAAAGGTGGCTTAAGCATAGGTCCCATCCTGGTGGAATGATAATGTCAAAGTCTCCGTGCAGAATAAGAAGGAAAAATTTAAAATCTGGCAAAAGTCTGAGCTACATGAGGACCACGCAGAATACAAGGAAGCAAAGCGTACAACAAAAAGAATGGTAGCACGAGCTAGAGCAGAAGCAGGGGATGGATTGTACAATAGATTGGATAACGCAAAGACATATGCAGAAATTTTCAAACTCGCCAAATCTAGAAACCAAGCAACTCAAGACATAAAAACCAATAAATTTATCCGTAGCTCAGATCAAAAACTTCTAACCAACAATGAGGATATAAACCGCAGATGGTTTGAGTACTATAAAGATCTTATGAATGAAGAGTTTCCTAGTCAACATTCAGAAGCACTCAAGCCTGTCGAAGGACCGATACAGGAGATTGGAGTAGATGAAGTAAGGGTTGCAGTCTCAAATATGAAAAACCGAAAAGCCGTTGGTCCCGATGGAATACCCTCAGAGTTGTGGAAATTCCTAGGACCCATAGGGTCAGAATGGCTCACGAAACTTTTTAATCTCATTTTAAAGACTGAAACTATACCGGACTCCTGGCGTCTAAGTCATTTAGTACCATTTTACAAAAACAAGGGTGACATCACAGATTGCAGTAATTATCGAGGTATTAAATTGACATCACATTCCCTCAAAATCTGGGAACGTATTATAAATAGGCGAATACAATCTCTCTCTGAAATAACCCCTAATCAGTTTGGATTCACACCTTCAAAGTCTACAACAGATGCAATACAGGCAGTACGAATATTAGCAGACAAACACCGCCTCAATAAGCAGGATCTGCATTTTGTATTTATTGACTTGGAAAAGGCTTTTGACCGAGTGCCGCGAAGACTTGTCTGGCAAGCGCTGAGGGCACAACATCTACCGGAAACTTACGTACAGCTGATACAAGATATGTACCGAAATGTTCGCACGAAGGTCAAGAGTCCGGCGGGGTTAAGTGAGGAATTTGAAGTGAAGGTGGGAGTTCATCAGGGCTCAGCGCTTAGTCCCCTTCTGTTTAATTTGGTAATGAATCTGATCACAAAAGACATCCAAATTCCATTGCCTTGGAATCTAATGTATGCGGATGATATTGCGCTGGTTGCTAATGATGCCACCCAGATATAAGCAGCACTACATTCGTGGGTTAGCGCTTTGGAGAATGCTGGGCTTAAAGTTAGTCGCTCCAAAACCGAGCACCTGGAATGTCAATTTAGCAACAGTACCTGCACATCTACTATTTTGTACCCCGACAATACACCAGTTCCAAGAGTAGCACAATTTAAATACCTTGGCTCGGTTATCGCTGCAAACGGAGAGGTAGAAGCTGATGTTGCACATAGGATCAATGTTGGTTGGCAAACATGGCGAAGCCTTACAGGTGTGCTTTGTGACCCGCGTATGCCAGTCCGCATCAAAGGCAAAATTTATAAGACGGCTGTGAGACCTGCGCTGATGTACGGATCGGAATGCTGGCCGCTTAAAGAGGCGCACACACAGAAACTTCATACGACTGAGATGAAAATGCTTCGATGGTCGGGAGGGGTGACTAGGCAAGACAAAATTAGAAACGAGTACGTTCGCGGAAGCTTCAAAGTAGCCCCTATATCCGATAAGCTGAAAGAAAGTCGTTTGAGGTGGTATGGACACGTAATGCGGAGAGACCAGCAGCATGTAGTCCACACAGCTCTTTGCCTGCCCGAGAACAAAAGAGGCAGAGGACGCCCTCCTTATACTTGGTGGACCAGCATGTCCCGATTATTGAAAAATGAAAATTTACCCGACCCGACAACCCTGGACAGAATGTCATGGCGCCGCAAAATTAGGAGAGCCGATCCCACCTAAAGTGGGACAGCGCAAGGAAGAAGAAGAAGATACCTATTTTAGACATTGGAGAAATGAACATCATAAAACACAGTGTAAACTATTTGTACAAAGTAAAAAGATCAATATTAAATATTCCTTATTTGCATACTATGATGGTGTACAAGTTTGTAAGTTACATTATGAGTTTCACATCATCACTTTTGGGCACAAAAAAAAAAGTTTAAAAGAGAGAAGGAAGCTTTTCAAATAGTTACATCAGTATCATTAAGGTATTCACTACTGCTGTAGTAACATTTATCAATAAGTTCTTTTATTTTTTTAATAAAGATTTTGTCACTTTTCCTTCTTTTAAAATGTTAGGCAGTTTATAATAAATTTTGATGGACATCACATATGGGCTAGAAAAATGTAGGACCAATGTAGTACAAAATACAGGGTGTTAGTAACATGATAACAAATAGGTACTGAGGGGGATGATTCAGGCCATGATTCTGAGTTAATATCAAGTGGTTTTTTTAAATTATTTTCAAGTCTATTTTACGAAGGAAAAATTCTACTTGATATCAATTCAGAATCATGGTCAGAACCACCCCTAAAAGTTCTCTTTACAATGTCACTAACACCTGTATATTATTTGTAATAAAGTATAACTAATTACCAAAACTCACCATATACCTCTTCTCTTTAGCAATACTGATGACATCCGCTAGTACGCAGACTTCGGTCAAAGCACTCCTCAGTTTATTCCTTACGGAGTCCCATGGCCAGAGGCTGGACTGATACCCTGGCTCCTTGCTATCATCCTCAGACTTAACCTCTGAGGTTTCACCCTCCTTCTTGATGTTGCAATAGTCATCTTCGGTCTTGGCAAAGTCTATCTTTTGTGCCAAACGGGTCAGGTTCTCTGACATAGACAGAGGGCTGAAAATATGGGAGATTTTATTTAAAATACTGTGAAAATTAGAAGGATGTAAGATAAAGATTATATTATAAAAAATAATATTTAATTTGGAAAACTAAGAGTAGGCAATAGTCATAAAAATATGATCATTTTTATGTTATAACTTTGTTAGAATAGTTGGCACTTTTCTTCCAACATGTTTTTGTTAGACTGATAAGCCTTTCTGTTTATCTGTTTACTTTAGTAAACAATGTAATTAATTGAAAGGTCTACACAGTTGACTTACGCTTGATAGATTTCCTGACCATCATAAGTGATTTCTTGGATCTGATTTTCTATGGGCGCCTCAATGGATATGTTCACAGAATTTGCCATTGTTTCTTTAATTTACCAGTGATACATTTTAAAAACTGCATAAACTAATAAAATATTTTTTGCACGGACACCGCACCACCCACCGCAATACCGATTTACCGATTGATAGAGATTGATTGAATGATAAAATTTGTTAGAAAAATATTAATAACTTCAGCTGAATGAAATGAGTGGTAGTTTTCAAAGCTACCATAAAAGTATTATTTCCTGCTAGCAATACCTTACATAACCCCAACCAATGGTTGTCATGTGGAATATCGACCATTTTGTAAAGAATTTTGTTTCGCATTCTCATCTCGAAGAAGATTCGATTCTATATCAAATGCAGGGAGTATGAAACGAGAGTGAGTTTTATCAAAATATCAGATGTTGAGTTTCGTAAATTGGTGCTCTTTGTCTTTAACGGACTAAAGTTTTAACGAATACGGCTGATAATCTACAATGACGGAGCGAACTATTGCAGTAAGTAGTCGCATTGTGATAAATTGTTGGATTTGCATTGCAACTCGAGTGCAATAACTTCTGTTCTGAACGAGTTTTTTGTGGGAATTACTTCTGCTCGTCATTTCTCTTTCGATGTCGTAGTTTTGTACGTAAAGTTAAATAGTGGTAGTTTATGAATGAAAAAAACCTTGTTTTTTGCTAAAAAAGTATTCAAAAAGAAGCGTTGTTATGTTGCATTTGTAAAATTGTTTGTCGTGTTTATATTGTTATAAATAATGATCAACCGGCGCACGTAAGTTCAGATGGCTTGAATTGTACGTTTGACATTTTTAAACGTCATGTAGGTACATACTAAGCTATAGAGGTAGAGTACAGTTAAATATTTATGGCCGTTTTTGAACACACATAACAACATCACGCCTTTATCTTATACCTTTAGGGGTAGGCAGAGGTAGAGGTATTATACAACCCTTACCTTTCTACCTACTTACCTACCACCTATACCACCTACCTACCTTACCTGCCTACCACCTACCTACGTTACCTACCACCTACCTACCTTACCAACCACCTACCAACCTTACCTACCACCTACCTACCTTTCCTACCACCTACCTACCTTACCTACCACCTACCTACCTTACCTACCACCTACCTGCCTTACCTACCACCTACCTACCTTACCTACAACTTGCCTACCACCTACCTACCTACCTTACCTGCGTACCTCTACCTACCTTTTTGAATACTCACTTCAGATACTCTCTACAAACTTGTTCTATGTTCACTATGAACAGGGTTTGCTACAGAATTAACATTTTTGTGATTGCCTAAGTCTACCCAATTAGCGATTTCAGGCGATAGTGTATGTGTGTAGGTAACTGTTGAATTATATACTTATCTTAAATAGCACCCTATCCAGTACTTTTGTGAGATGTAACCAGCACACTCCCTCATTATCATTTTTTTTTTATTCATATAATTATAAAAACTTGTTATTTGATCAGTTCTATAATTTCAGTCCCGTCCAACACTGGAGCAGGTGGTGGCGATAGTGGACTTCATGGAGAAGAACCCTGCACTAGCACTGGGACAACTTCGCGGTCTAGAGGGACGAGACCAGGGCAAGAGGCTGTGGATGCAACTCACTCGGATCGTCAACAATATCAATGGTCCCACACGGCCTATGAAGTCTTGGATTAAAGTATGTGATATTGACATGAACTGAAACTTTAAACATATTTTCAGAAAAAAAAAAAGTTTATAAAAAAAATAAAAGAAAAAAAAAACACAATGGTCCTCAGAACAATAACTAAAGCATAGAAGCTTTTCGGCGGGAAACGGGAACGGGACAGTTGCTTTCTTCATTGAGTAATCTAAATAATTAATACGAAGTGGTGTTTTGTGGTTGATGATCGCATTGAGTTAGTCGGAAGACATTCGCGAGTGTTATTATATTGGAGTATTCAATAAACAAAGTGTATCTGCCTATTTTCGCTTCGTGCCGGGAAGCCGCTTCATAACTCAAAAGTTTATGCGGACTTTTGAGTTAATTCGTTTGGGGTTCGGAGTAGGAGTCTACTCCGAGGGTGGGGGCTTAGGTTTCATCATCATCACCTTTCATCATTTCATTAATCATCAAGAAAAAAAATACGTCAGACATGGCTGTATGGGCATAGTTCCCTTTGCCTTACCCTTCGGGGAAAACCAAAACAAAAAAAAAAAAAAAATAAAGCATAGAAGGAAGGCTAAAATAAAAATTCAGAAACTATAAACCGGCTCTCTTCTAGCTTACGACACAAACTATGAGTGAGAAAAGGACAAATGATTCGCTCTTTGCTTCATTTTTTCCGAGGTTGTCCAAACATGAAATGTCATTTGGACCTATTGGACTCATTTTAACTCGGCCAAATAAATATAACATAACATAAGAAGATTTTACTTATATTTATCGAACTATTTGACACGGTCGCGTGAACGTTGTTTACGAGTGTCTTGTGTTCAGATTGTTTTAAGTGGTAATTTAACAATATTTTTCCAAATAAATGGAAAGAAACTTTTATTTATATCAAATAATTGAGTGTCTCAACTCAGTGACATTATGTCTTGTGTGGTATGGGGCTGCAGCTCACATTCAGGAAGAAAAGAAAATAGCCAACAACTTCTGTCGTTTCATCGGTAAGTTTTTTGTAATTTTCTAGTGAAATGTGAACTGCTGAACAATTTTAGGAAAGTAATATGTTTTGCTGAATAGATTTGTAGCATAAAATATTTGAGATATCCATTATATTATACGTTTTATCGATGAATACGGAATTGATTTGAGGTTATGTTGATTGTCCATAGTGATGTACTAAAATTATCGATACTTTTAATTTTTAGATTTCCTGTAGACGATAACAAAAAGAAAGAATGGATAATTCGCATTGGATTCTAAATAAGTACAGCCGTATTTGCTCGAAACATTTTACTGCGGATTCGTTTATGTGTGTTCCTAATTCGAAGTGGAGACGTCTTCGAGACGATGCTATTCCTACATTGAACATTATAGATCAGACAGATGAAATGGTAATTACGGCCGAACACCACAAACCCGAAGTCTCGACGGCAAAAGGGACAAAATCGTGGGTCCGCGTTAAATTCCCATATTTCGCCAGCTTTTGGCTAGCGGCCCACTCGGCAGCCGCCCCTGCGGTTCGAGTAGTACGGGGCAGGTGCGTTGCTGCAAACGTGCAAGCGCAGGTCGCGTCCCACAATAAATCACGCCCCCTCCCCCAGGGTATGAGCGTGAGCCCATCGGGCCTCTTACCGTCTGCGCGGCTTAGACCCGGCGCGGTTCCAATTTGCACGGCACGTCGATCGACACCAGTGCACGGCGGATGACATCATAAATAAATTCGAATATTACAAAATACTTACCGATGAAACGATAACAGTTGGCTATTTTCTTTCCTTCCTGAAAGTGAGCTGCAGCTCCAAACTAATATAAACCAGACAATATAATCCAAAAATGGTTAGATACTTACCTATCAGAGACAGAGTCTCCTTTCATCAAGAAGAAGATAATTGCATCCTACAAAAAGAAATCTTGAAAAAAAATTATCGACATTAATTGTAAGTAAATTTAATTTTATCGACATATTACTAAAGTGAAACCCAACACTAGGCAATGAAAAACCTGTGACAACCTACGAAATTACGAAACAATTTTTGTATATGCGTCTTTGTCTAACATTACGCCAGTTCCGTAAGATAAAGTAGAGCAAAATTATAGAGTTCTGTTGCTATTTTAGCCTTCCTTCTATGCTTTAGTTATTGTTCTGAGCAATGGTCTTAACCAAAGCCGCAATAAATAAAAAAAAAAAAACAATGGTCTCATACACCCTTTTACAGAGTTCATTACACTCAAAATAATTATTTCAAAGTCTACAGTGAGTTTTTTAAAAATATTTCTACACAGATCTAGAGAATTTTTATGTAATTCAAATTCATATTCAAAAATGTATTTATTCAGTAGGTAATATAACACACACTACACTTTACACTTAGTATCGTCAAGTTTTACTTAACGAGACCCAATTTATGATGCTCTTATATTGTTACATCGTACGACGCCCACTGCTGGGCATAGGCCCCAAGGACGATCGGTCCTGCGCTGCCCGCATCCAGCTGTACTTCCTGCTGACCAACGAAAGAGGCTCTGGCGACCCACCAACACGCACTGGACCAGCGCGGTGGGCTTATGGTCCAACCCCCCCTATAATGTTAAATACTTAATAATAATACTTAATATATTTTCTTTGATATCTATACAGTTATTCTTTTTATTTACAGTTTTGGGCAGATAAAAAATCAACGGTCAGAGCCAAGGTAACATCCGATGGTGGTAATCCCGGGAACTTGACCTCCAACATAGAGAAGAAGATTTGGGACCTCTTTTTGGCTAATGATACGCCAAGTAAGTGTTTTTAATTATTCTCCAGGGCTAACATGCGTAACTTGATAAATCGATCGATTCAATAAATGTCGAAATCGATAAGTTTGTTTTTTTCCCTAACATGCGTGGCACGTGATTTTGTTCGTATTTTGTCAAAAACACATATGAGCACCAATTGACAAAGCGGCATAATTATATCGTCAGAATCTATAAAATGACCGTGACAAAATTTTATCACGTTACGCATGTTAGTCTACTCATCTGCGGGCTTAGCACCGTAAACACGCGACTCTTTCTCGCTGCGACAGAGATCATCTGTCTCTTTCTGTGCAGTACTGTAAAAGAGTGACGGGTGACGTATGTCGAGGCGAGAAAGAGTCGCACGCTTCGGTGCTAAGCCCGCTGGTTACTTATTAGTCACGATATGTAGGTACCTACCTATACAGCCTTATTAACTCCTTGCCGCTTACTACCAAATGAAGGCTGGATATAATGTTTAAAATATGGTCCGCGCCACGGAAGGAATCCCGCAGCCGCGGCGCTATTATCGCAAATTCTGCAGCGAATTTATTATGACCCGTGGAATACTTTCAAACCTGGGGGGTTAAAGTCGCCACATCGAAGCAATTCAATAACAATATTGGAATTTGATATTTGCGCATATAAAAGTAAGTGTGCAATGCACACAAATGTCCAATTGCAGTGTTGCTTTTGTAGATGAATTACTTCGATGTGGCTTTTTTAACCCCCCAGGTATCTATTATCTTCAGTGTTTTCGTTTTGTAACAAACTCCGTGGTCCAGTGGTTGAGCGTTGGGTTCACGATCCGGAGGTCCTGGGTTCGATTCCCGGTGGGGACATATCACAAATATTACTTTGTGGTCCCTAGTTTGGTTAGGACATTATGGGCTGATCACCTGACTGTCCGAAAGTAAGATGATCCGCGCGTCGGAAGGCACGTTACGCCGTTGATCCCGGTTACTACTTATTGATGTAAGTAAGTAGTCGTTACATGAACCATGTCAGGGGCCTTTGGCGGTTCAATAGTAACCCTGGGTTAGTACTCCTCCTCATAAACCACACGATAGAAGAAGAGTGTTTTTGTAATAAGTCGGCAAGTTTATATCTTTACTTTTAAGATCTGGACCTTAGAATGAATAAAATCAAATCATTTATTGTATGAATTTGGGTACATAAAACTAATTAAACTTAAAATGCATATTATATAATTTACTGAGCCATTTTTTGTCAGTTTTTTTTCTGAGCAGCTTATATAATAGATGTGCCATCAAAACACGTAATTATCTGAAACAGTAGCATTCCAATATAGGAAAATAATGGAAATTATCATACAAATTCTAGAAACACGCAATGCGGTGAAGCAAGAGGCTTTTATGGAGGAGAACTTCTTCAATGAAGACAGTATGGATCAAAATCACATGGAGTCAGACACCGTGCTCGCGTTCGAAGAACCCATTGTTGATGTTGAAGACAGACATATCGCTATTATGGAGAAATTGGTATGCTATTTTCACTGAACACTATCGAGGACCACTGTCCTAGTGATCGGGACCACGACTTAAGACGTGTTAAGTGAAGTGTCACTTAAGTGAAGCGTCACTTAAGTGAAGTGTCACTTAAGTGAAGTGTCACTTAACACGTCTTAAGTCGTGGTCCCGACCACTACGCAAAGCCTCTGAATTTTCCAAGAGGCTTTTGAGCTTCTGGAAGGAGCTAGGTTGACTATAGCCAAGAATTATTACACTCATAATGGGCCATTGGAATGTGGAGGAAACGAGAAGTGTGTCAGGATCGAAGCAAATGGAATTCCATAGTCTGCTTACACCAGTGGGAAATAGGCGTGTATGTATGTATCATGGGCCATGTATACTTATATCTAAATAGGGAAATTGGAACCCACCATCACACACTATTATGGTTAGTGTCCATGAAAGTATTAAGTATAAATGCAATATTTTGTTCACCATCATTTTGTTTGTAGTCCGAAAATTTTTGTCATGTTTTGTTAACAGAAATATATTGCACATACTATCTTCGCGGGCAAATAACCAAACGACGCAATATAATGTTATCTGCGTGGCTAGTGTACGATGCACTAAAATATCAATTTACAGAGAGCACTCATTATGAACAAACCGTATAAATCACGAGATGTACGGTCACGAATATTAATATGTATACACTTTGGTACCTTGTCACATTAACTTTTTTGACAAATTGAACTGTAAATCTTACTAAATGTCAAATATGTTAGTGCGATAGAGTCCTGAAGTGGGTACGTTATATTGCTCATGACTGTAGTCGGTTGTAGTTGATATTTTTTCCCATGAATTTTTGATTTTTGCTTTTGCCCCCGAGCAAAACCCCCAATGCCATTTCACTTGCTTTATTTCAGTTTTATTCATATTTTCAGGTGAAAGTAATGAGCGACCAAGCGTCCGCCATGACGCAACTGGCGCACGCGTCTCACGCCAACTCACAAGCCATGGAGCGATTGGCTGAGGCCTCGCATTTACAGGTTCTTACAATTGTACAACTATACGACATTCTGAGATAGATGTAATTAACGGATAGTGACAGGAGATTAGCCTAACGCATAGCGCACACATTATTATTTTAGTCTGTGACGTGAATCATGTCAAGATTTTCAACATATATACACAAAATCACGCCCATAATGCCTAAATGAGTGGGCAGAGCCTCGAGGCCACGGGTTATGAGCAGCGATGTGCCGCTTCCGGGAACGCTCCCTCTTTGTGAATGTTCCCGACAGTAAAATGGTGCAAAACTTATCTAAAAAGAAAGAATAATTCGGATAAAAAAACAGTCAATGTCCTTACTATTAAATATCTACAATTGTAATCACTGGTTATGAGGTAACGTAAGTTTGCCGCGCCGAGTATAATGCCGGCATTGTGACGTTTCCTATAGTTTTCAGTATATTATAAAAACTAGTGCTGCGCCGGCGTCGCGCTAGCGCCCCGATACGCCAACAGTGTGAGTAAAGCTTTTTTACCCGACTGCGGGGAAGCAAAAAGGAGGGTTATTTTTTCCAATTATTGTGTTGGGTATCAAATGAAAGGGCTTAACTTGCACATTTCAAATATGTACAAATTACTAGCTTTTGAGTTTGCTTGAATTTACTCGATAATTACTTTTAAGTAGTTGATAACATAACTAGGTATTCATACATGTTCCAAGTAGGTTTTATCTTCAAATCTGGCATAATATTCACAATGAAAAAAATCTCAGTAAATAAGACCCCAACATAATATACTTAAACATATGCCGTGGTAAGCAAACTCTTAGGACAGATTTACATGCGACCACGGCTATCTCCTTGGGGAGAATTTTAGAAAAATATTTCCCTGTTTTTGCTTTTTTGTTTGTAAACTTATACTTTTATTAAATACGTAGTATTTTGTGCTAACAAGTATTTCCCTATTTACAGGCTCGAGCATTAGACCGATTAGCAACCACCTTCGAATCTATAGGTGCAGCGACCCACGACGTTCGTAATGCAATTGTCGATATCGACTCGACCATGAAGCGGTTCTACAGTACATCGCCCACTTAGCACAGGTATCTGTGAGCCCTGGGCTAGAGCGATATCGCTGTACAAATACTCTAAAAGTGAAATGTCGAGACCTAAAGTGTTACAAGTGCATTTAAAGTGAAGTAATTTGGACCTTAAGTGACAAGTGTCGATGTAAAGTGTCCCTTTTTAAGCAACATTGAGAGAAATGTTCCTAAGTGTAAATTATGTGTACAATAAGATTAGAGGCATACTTTGAAAGTGTAAGGACCTAACATGATTTGTCCGTATGACATTGTTTATTTGCATTTGCATCAAATGTTGAGGGAATGAAATTGTGAAACAAGAACATAATTGTAATTTAATATAGTATGTAGAGTTGCTTGAAGCCATAATGTACCTATCTCTATCCAGCATGCAAATAATCTTAATGACAAGTCTCCAATAACCGTTTTTAATGTACGAACTCAGATGATCACATGATTGATATAACAAGTCTTAGCTGTAAGTATTCATGAGTCAGCAACGTCAAAGGACTGTTAGATTTCCTTGGGGAATTAGGTTGGCTGTAGCGATCCAGCCGTTTCAGGTATCACCCAAAATAGGCGCTCATTACAAGAATGAATTGTAATGTAGAGTAACAAAAAAATAAATTGATAAACAGATATTTTAATTAAGACTGTGTTGTATCAACACGTAGCAAGTATTACAACTTATTTTAAATTAAATTAAATGTGTTGTGAATATTATGAAGTAGTCAATTCAGTTCAGTCGCAGGGAACAAAATGTTTGTAATTAGTACATAATAATATTAGTACACTACTGCATAAAGTTTGTACTCACTATATACTTACTGTTTACGTTGTAACTACTTAGGTATGTAACTAAATCAAATCCATAATAAATTATATAAATATAAAATCGTCTCGAGGCATATTTCATCGCATCACGGGCTTCGATCAATACACAGATTTTATATAGCGTTTATTGGTCATAGCCCGCGGTATACTTATACGCCCGTAGCCAATGCAGCAGTGGCAGTTTTATAAACTTATTATAGTAATAATTATTATAACACCCATATTTATATTTTATACATCACATTAATGCTTCCTTAATATTGTATTACTGACGTATTTTGAAATTAAGTACGAAATGAAATAATTTTTCAGTTTATCATAGTTTTATTTATATGTCACATCCACATTTATAACATAGTTTATAAAATTATTTAGTTTTTTATACATCCTGATTCGATTGCAATAACATTTTTATGTTGTGCAGATTACCTAGAATACAGTGTATTATTTTAAAATAAACTTGCACCTGTATTTAATATTCCATGTCGACAGTATGATTCTGGTGTGCGCGTGGAAAACGCAATAGGGGGCAGCCCAAGGAGATCTGGGGAGTTAAACTGGCCACATCGAAGCAATTCATCTAAGGAAGCAATGTTGCAATTTGACATTTGCGCAAGTAAGTGCGCAATGCAAACAAATTTCAAATAGCAATATTGCTTTTAACCCCCCTGTGCCGTGTTTATCAAAACTTACAAGTCTACACGTTCACAAGCTACAAGTTACTCACAAATACGTGTAAATTACGTTTGTAAATAAAAAGAGTTATTGGAAAATATACTTGTCAAATAAATATTGACACCTGTAACATGTAATTTACATGTATAGTTTTGATAATTAAAGCACATAAAACAATGTATAGTTTTGATAAACAAACTAGTTTTGAAAATTTATTATTAATTTATTGTAATTACAGGGCTTGTAAGTTTTGATAAACAGGGCACTGGTGACGCTCGGTTGACCGAGAATTAAAAACTCGGCATGTCATGGGAGCAAGCTACAGGAGCTGCAAAAGACCGCGAGGAGTAGAAATCTGCTATTCAAGCCCTACATTCCATCAGAGGATAAAAGGATAGAAGAAGAAGAAGACAGATCATTAATTATTTATCTTTTATTAGAATAAACTATTGCATAGCTTTCAGAATGGCACTATAGTACCGGTCCAGTTACCTAGACCTAAACGCGTAAATATACCAAATAATTTTCTTAAAAATATCTTACATGGAACAGATTAAGAGAAGGCGAACGTCAAGTCTTATAAGGAAGTGAAAGAATTGGCCTTTGATAGACGAGAATGGAAAATGCTATACTGACAAGAGCGTGGCTCTTAATGATGATGCAAAATACAGATATTCCTTCTTTATACTAGGTATAAGTAGGTACTATTATAAGTAAGGTGGTATAAACAGTCAGCGAATAATAGAGACAAATAATTGGCTTCCCCATACAAGTAACCCTTCATAGACAGTAACCATAAATGTTTAAAGTTACAATACAAATTCTTCTCTATTTTTTATCAACTAGTAACCACCTTAATTGTAGCCACCAGTCTATTTTCCTAGTACTTTATTCGAATTAAAAAACTTGAAACAAAATCAGTCGGAAAAATAAAACTAAGTATTCTACCGCACTATTTATAAATAATTACACTGGCAACACTGTATAGCGTCCTTCTGGTTTCCCCGACTACCCTCAGTAGGTATCACCTGAGGTACCTCAGTATAGTCGCGAGGGAAGGGTTCCTTCGCTTCCTGGTCTGGTTGGAGTCAGCCAACATGCCTTCTTGACCCTTGCCGAAGGGTGCTTTGGGTTCCGTCGATAGGAAGTAATTGCCGCGTGCCCTAAAAAGACAATAAAAGAAGAAATTAGGTAAGTTTTACTTAAGTAAGTACTTATATTCAAAGTTATGAACTATTTAGGCAATGACCTTATAGCCTGTTATGCTTGAGGATGAATATCAAGGATCAGGAGTGATGGCAACCGTTTGGTTCTGCTCATTCCGTGGTCCGATTATAATGTCTATGTGTTTGGTTTCGGCATTTATTAGGTAAGAGTGTTCCACCTAACGCGACAAATCGACAATATAAGGAATCACCCATCTCCTTCCATGGTCCTACCTACCTTGAGGTGATCATATAGATCGTATTGACGGGGATTCTCGGGATCATCTTTCCCAGTGTTTCAGTGCCTCATATCCAGGACTAGTTCTAGGAGGTTAAAAAGGCCACATTGAAGCAAGTCATCTAAGAAAGCAATATTACTAAGTATTTGATATTTGTCGTCATTACGCACATTAATATAGGTAGATACGCAAATGTCAAATTTAAATATTGTTTTCAGTTGTATAATAAAACTCACCTTCTATATTTATCAACATATATTTATTCATTCCTCTTCTTTAAACATAATACTCTTAGGCTTCTAATCCAATTTTATAAACTTCCATGACAAACCCAAGAACAATTCCCCGTCTCCCAACATTTTACTTTTTAACCGTATTTCTAATTCCAGCCAGTGTTGCAATCTCGCGTAAACATTTTACTCGTGAGATTTTACTCGATTGGAATCGACCTTACACTCGTCCATCCTGACACAGTACATGTACTCATGCACTATATCTAAATTTAAATGACCTTACACTCGGTCGGTGGATAAATTCAACTAAATGGTTACAATAAAATTGAAAAAGAAAACATGCTCAACATTAAATACTTATTAAATATAACAATCCTCTAAAATAAAATAAATCCTCCTTTTTAATGGCTATGAACCCATCAATTCTCATAGCCCATTGTACAACAGATTCTAGTTATAAACCAATCCATTCTTACAACTAGAATTATTACTTGCGAACCCATCCATTCTCGCAAGTTCCCTATTATTAAAATATCCTTAAAATAAAATAAATCCTCCTTTTTAATGGCTATGAACCCATCCATTCTCATAGACCATTGTACAACAGATTCTAGTTATAAACCAATCCATTCTTACAACTAGAATTATTACTTGCGAACCCATCCATTCTCGCAAGTTCCCTATTATTTAAATATCCTTCCTGTGAACTGCTGCCGCGGAGAACACAAGTCGCTCGTCCTCAATCGGCTGCACTCCCTCCGTAGCTCGTCTTCACGAATCCGCCCCCTTTCCTTCTCGCGATGAAGCTTCCATTCTTGGTCCAAAAGAACTAATTCAGGAGCACGTTCACGATCAGTACTACGTAGTCGGCTCCTACTACGTATTTTTCCTCTATTTTCGCGATAACTTGAACTGCGACTCTGCCGGACCTCGTCAACAGTGCGATAGCTACTGGTTCTCAGTGCGCTGCGTTCTGTTCGAAAATGCCCTTCTAAAACTCGAAGCCTATCCCGTACACGTTCGAGCTCCCTTTCGCGATCACGAAACAGTAAACTATGACTTTGCTCACGAATAGAACCTCGCGAGCGGCTTCGACTGCGAATTTCTTTGCCTTCCCGCCTGGTAGTACTACGGCTTCGCCGGTCCAGGCCATGGCTGCGTCGCTGATCACCTTTTTTCTGGCGTAACCAAACGTCGGGGCCCAAACATCTCATCATCGTGTGGCATGATCTGAAACTCGAAATACAAAGGTATGTATCACGTCTTAAAACTATATATCCTATATCTTTAAAAATGTGCTCTTGTAGCGCTTTTTCCCTTATTTATAAACAAAACAATAAGTAATCGTTGTAACAGTTCATGCACTCGTTAGAATTCCACCAGTAAAATGTATATCAAGCGGTTTAATAGCTAGTGAGCTTACCTATCCCACTTCTGAAATATAATAAAACTCACCTTCTATATTTATCAACATATATTTATTCATTCCTCTTCTTTAAACATAATACTCTTAGGCTTCTAATCCAATTTTATAAACTTCCATGACAAATCCAAGAACAATTCCCCGTCTCCCAACATTTTACTTTTTAACCGTATTTCTAATTCCAGCCAGTGTTGCAATCTCGCGTAAACATTTTACTCGTGAGATTTTACTCGATTGGAATCGACCTTACAGTTGAAGTGTCTGAACTGGGTCAAAGGTAAATTATACAATCCTAATCTAGAAATAGAAGCAAAAATCAATCTTATTTTACTTTTCGACTTGTTTTCGAATTTTATTTATGGTTTAAGTAACAATGGGTACGACGTTTGATCACTTTTATCGATGACGTCATAGAACATATTTCCAAACTCCAAAGAAACCGTTCGTTGTCAAGTAGCTTTGATTCAATGTGTTTTTTTTAAACCCCGCCCCCCACTATTCATCCAGCCCCTATCAATAAGGGCAATAAGAAAACCGTCAATCAGAATAAAAACCTGGTGCTAGTCAAGTCTCCGATGAAGATAGTGTTGTTGATGTTGACTTCTTTCGCCGCCCAGCTCTCGTAAGACGCAGCACTGACCGCCATCAGCGCGGTTGGGGAGGACAGCGACTCCACGAAGTACCGCCATGCCCGGTCGTGACTGCACAGGTCTGAAATCACGGAGGAAATTGGAAACTCACGCATGTAATCCTCAACAGGGTGGGCAGACCTACAAGTAATCAGAAGACAACTTGTACGGTCACGAGCATTAATATGTATACACTTTGGTACCATGTCACATTAACTTTTTTGAAAAATTGAACTGTAAGTCTCACTAAATGTCAAATATGTTAGTGCGACAGAGTCCTAATGATCCAACATTATATTGCTTATGACTGTACCTACTTTTAGTGGCAAGAACCAAGACATAATGAACTTTATAGTGGCAGTTAATCAGCCCATTGCCCTTATGATAACAACATAACATGGCTTCACGCTTGTATCCCCGAAGGGGTAGGCAGAGGTGCAGTGTTGCGGCCCTAGGGCAGAGCGGACGGTGCGATCGCACCGGGCGCCGTATTAGGAGTGGGCGCCAAAGTCAGCCAAGATGGGACCACCCTGGCTCTCAGCTGTGGATTTACAGGGGAGTAACTGGATCAGGCACACCTGCCCTGTGAATTAAGGCCACATAAAACTCACATAAAGCTTTTTTTACACCAGGTACCTATATTTTGATTATGCGCCCTGACCTTTCATTTAGCGATCACTAACCAATGCTGAGGATATTTTAAGCGAAACCCTAATAAACATCATATACTCAGGGTGTTACAGGGTGTTAGTAACACCGTACCGAATATGCGGGTGAGGATTCAACATATGATACCGAGTTGATATCAAGTGGAATTTTCCGTCGCAAAGGCATGGAAATGAAAATAATTTAAAAAATCACAATTTTATCATGAATTTTTGGACATTAATTCCACTTGATATAATCTCAGAATTATTACTCAGAATAATGAGCTGGATCATCCCCCTCAGTATCAGTTAATATCAAGTGAAATTTTCCATCGCAAAAGTATAGAATTGATGGAGGTGTTTTTACGGCTAATAGCCGGGACCAACGGCTTAACGTGCCCTCCGAAGCACGGAATCATCTTACTTTTTCGGACAATCAGCAGCGGCAGCAGCGTGGTGGAGTATGCTCCATACCCCATCCGGTTGAGGTCTGTGCCCAGCAGTGGGACGTTTATAGGCTGTTTAGGTATGTGTAAAAGTATAGAATTGAAAATAATACAAAAAACAAACATTAATTATGCGACGGAATATTCCACTTGATATTAACTCAGAATCATGAGGTGAATTATCCACCTCAGTATTCGGTACCGTGTCATTTGCATCCTGTATGTTATGTGCTGCTTCTATGCTGTTCTGGGAGCAAATAAAAAACATAGAACACGTTCAGCTGCTTGTCTTCCCGGGCATGTCGTAAAAACCGACAGAGAGATTGCGTCCTCTAACATGATGGACTAATGTTATGGGCGATAGGCTGATCCCTTATCACCATAAGGTTCATCATATCCATCTTAGGACTTCGTATCAACAGTGGCTGCAAGTTGTTTTTGATTACTTGTGGCTCTGCCCACCCCATTTGGGATTACGGGCGTGAGTTTATGTATGTATGTTATGTGGTAGGTATGTAATAGTCATTCATTTATCGGCTATTGTACAGTCATGAGCAATATCATGTACCCACTTCAGAACCCTGTCGCACTATCATATTTGTCATTTAATGAGACTTACGGTTCAATTTGTCAAAAAAGTTAATGTGACATGGTACCAAAGTGTATACATATAGTACTCGTGGTCGTACATAGTATATTATTATTCGTCTTGACGGTCCCCTTCAATACCTAACTTGTATCTCACCTTACGTAATGAAACGTGATCTGATTAAAAAGGCTCTTCCTCATAGATACCACGATGCCCTTTTATTGAGGAATAAATTTAATGCTACCTAATTATAATGCCACAAAGCCACTTGATTAACTATTGGAGGTATAGAGGTATTAGGCCTTTATACAAAGGCCGAGGTTCGGCTTTTGTAAATCTGTCATGTTCTTTACCACGCCAATGTCAGATGATCGCACTGATAAAACAGGCTTACATCTATCTAGTTAATTGAATTTTATCTTGGCCATAGTATGTCTATGTACTTACATAAATTCCAATGTGTTTATAGGAAAATAACATCGCACGTGAGGGGTTGATATCTTATTTTCAGTTACACAGTGAACGTGTTAATTTTATGTTTTAGTGGATTCATGGCCAGTACCTATTACATCTTTGAATCTTACCGTATCTTCTTAGTAAGTGGTTAGAGCGTTAGGCTCACGATCTGGAGGTCCGGGTTCGATTCCCGATGGGGTCATTGACTAAATCACTTTGTGATGCTGTCCTTTGTTTGGTAAGGACTTTACAGGCTTGAGTCACCTGATTTTCTGAAAAAATAAGTTGATTCCGTGCTTCTGAGGTCCCGGTCCCGGCTATTAGCCGTAAAAATACCGTCACCAACCCGCAGTGGAGCAGTTTGGTGCAGTACCGTATGCTCCATACCCCCTCCGGTTGATTGAGGGGAAGCCCAGCAGTGGGACGTATATAGGCTTTATCTTGAACCGCGACAGAGAACTCGTGACTTCAATTCCCTACACACACTTGCTCTAAATCACGTAATTCGATTTTAAGTATACAAGTTTGAATTTATCTTTGGCTCATAGATAGTTGTCATGTGGTTTCCAGTATTTGTGCCTAATTAATGGCGATAGGCTCGCCCTCTATTACATGGGACTAAAACATAGTTGGCGAGGTATATAGGTATACTATACCATCTCTATAGTAAGTAGTACTAGTATAGTAGTACTAGTGTAGTAGTAGTATAATATGTAGTGTAGTATATTTCTATATCATCATCATCACCAGCCCATTAACGTCCCCACTGCTGGGGCACGGGCCTTCCCTATGGATGGATAAGGAGATCGGGCCTTAAAACGGGATTGATGGTTATTAACGACTGGTAATGCAGCCGGGACCAACGGCTTAACGTGCCTTCCGAAGCACGGAGGAGCTCGAGATGAAAACTTTTTTTTTTGTGGTCACCCATCCAATGACCGGCCTTTGCGAAAGTTGCTTTACTTCAACAATCGCAGACCGAGCGCGTTAACCGCTGCGCCACCGAGCTCCTCAATTTCTATATACTATTTGCTTTGTTATGTTATACACCTCTGCCTACCTATTCGTGAATACATAACTCATTAAGCGATGGCCATTGGCCATGCATCTGGCTTTTTTATGTTGTTTGATTGACAAGGAGGATGTTGTTTTTCTTTAGTATTTGAGCTACACACGCCGCTGTTTTGTCATGAGGATAATTTTAAACGTCGAATGTCTTAAAAGAAGTAATTTGTTTCGAAATACCTATCTAATGTTGCCTTACCTTCAATCTCAAAGTGGTTACTACCTAGAATTCACCACTACCATCGTAATTGGATCAAAAGACCATGTGCCTTCTGGATAACTAGAGTCTTAGCAGGGATCACTCTTGATCTTATTCAAATTTTAAATATTATAACAATATTCATTGTCAGCACCCTCACTTTTGGCTTTCTGCATACAACTTTTGGATGGTAGCTGGTATCCTTAGCTCAGTTTTAAAACTTTTAGGGATAACAGCTGACTCAATAGTAATTATGTCACAGCCTGTAACTACATACTTATAAATGTAAACAAATATTGTCATATATTTAAGGCTTTAATGGTACAAATAAAGATATTATTGTTATTATTCCTAAGCTGTCACTTACCTTGATGACTGAACATATCGAACGACCCCGCTGCTAGCGTAATAGGGCCTGATGTCCACTGCGCCGCCATCGCCAGACTGACTAATGCCGTAACCGGGGTCATTATGGATCATCCATAACTTTCACTTACCTTGGGGACTGAACATCTCAAAGCTGCCCTCAGGACACCCAGGCTGAGCGACCCCGCTGCCAGCGTAGTTGGGCCAGATGTCCACCGATCCTCCAGGCTGACTGGTGCCGTAGCCACCGGGGTCACTGTGGATCACATCCACAAACTTGGCGCACGTGCGGTCCAAGCCGCTGTGGACGGCTAACGTGCCTTCGAAGAGGGCTCGTGCTGGATCTAGTCCTGTGATCCTGGAAATGTTTTGAGAAAAAGTTATTGCTCGTCTTGGCGGGGACGCTACCGTGCCCCCACATTTAACCAAGGAATGAAGCAAGGAAGGACGATGTAAGTGATGCAAAAATTGTTTCATTCTAAGTATCTTTCAACTGAGAAACGCCTTGCCTTCATTATTATTCGCCGTCTTTAGAGTAATTATTCACGATTGGATTACAAAACATATAACATAACATAAACTCAATTATACCCTAAATGGTGGTAGTCAGAGGTATACCATCGCAAGATGAACTAAGTAAGTACCCACACCTCACGGTGCTTTCTGTTAGACCAACTATCGCCATCCATAATGGTCGAGCTAACTGTGTTAGTAAAACACTAAAGATAAATTAATAACTTATTGGTGCAAGTCCGCTGCGGCGGATCGAATTGGCACTCCTCGTTTTAGAAGCAAGCCGGCGTAACATAGGGTCAAAGTGACCACAAAATATCATGATCCAAATTTCCAAATTCATCTACCTATATCTACTTTGGACCTCTTATGAGCTGTACACAGAATACATCCTACGTACCTAGGGACAATAAACCCATTCTCCCTGGCCTTCCTCCCAGCGTAGCCCATCAGGTGGGCCCCGAGGGAGTGGCCCAGCAGATGAACATGCGTCATGTTGAGGCCAGCTCTCGCCAACTGGACAAGAGCTCTGCCCATTTCATCGCCGACCTGAGTGAAATCATGTTAATATACATTTCTTACTTAAATAAAATGTTCTTATGTCTACTTAATATTGACTTTCGACAAAGGACATTGACCAAAGTTGTATGAAACTTGGTCCAAATATCCACCACTAACGAGACCTATTTACCCAAATAGACTAGTAAAATACTGAGTAGGTAATAAATACCAAACCGCAGTCAAAAATATGCTGTCAGAAAAAAGTTATGGGTACTTAAATGAAAAACCACGGTTTCGAAGGTCGTGGACATTTGGACCACTTTTGGTCAATCTCTTTCTTCAATAATTGCCATGATTACTTTACATAAATTTAATTTCCATTTATAGTCGGCTCGATAAAGGTCGAGGCACTGAATTTGACGCGAAATACAGGTACTTATATATTTTTTAATAACTTTTGGCTTAGTACTCCACCTAAGCTTTCAAAGTTACAAATAACAGGCATTTTTTTCTCAAGAACGTAGATTTTAGCCTTATTATTTATTCGTAGATTTTAGCTTTATTTCCTCACTCTTTTGAAGTAACCTTCTGAGTAACTTCAATTTCCAGATGTTTTTTTTTGTCGTTCCCAATCAACTAAGTAATTAGACGTAAAGGCGTCACTAACTAAAGGTACCTAGGTACCTATATTTAATCCTATGTTTTGGATAAGTTATGATAACTACCATCCTACTCACCTTTTTAGCATTAGGAACTGCATACAACACGTAACCCAGCGGTATACCGAGCACACCACTCTTGGCTTCTGCCTCCCAATCCACCAGAATTACATTCCTCTTCTTCCTGGCTAGGTAGGCGGATATAACTGCGGTAGTGGCGGGCCCGCCGGCGCGGCCGCGGTATCCGAACGTGTAGAAGACAGTTGGTAGACTCCGGTCTATGCACGGAGACTTGGCCAGCGGTAGAGGGTTGTCTAGCTGGGTTACTATGTAGTTGTTCAGAGATCTGCAAAGGGAGAAAGTATATCCTCTTAACGCCGGGATTTCCAGACACAATAGTTAAACAATGGGTTTTGGATTTTAAAAGAACATTCGGTCTTACGACTATATCATAATAACATAACGTAACATAGGCTCACAACTATTATTCCCAATTCGTCCAGTCGGAGGTGTATCCATCGCAAGACTAACTGAGTGATCCACGCCTCACCGAGCTTTCGAGTTTTAGAGTTGCTAGACCAACACATACCGCCGTCTATAATCGAGCCAACTGTGTTAGTAAAAATTGCTTTTTTTTGACGTGACTTATTGTAGATTTGCCGCAGATGGCATTAACTGCTTGGCCAGACAAATGGGGAGCGCTAAGGGCTCTCATCCGGTACAAAAAAAGACATATTTTTGTTTTATAGCACTTGCCGTGAGTTTCCCTAAAACTCACAAAAAGAAAATTTAAATCAGAAACAAAAGTTAAAGATCTAAAGGAGATGGTCACGGCCCATACAAAATTAACCAGGCCCGGCGCAAATGAAACTTATCTCATAATTTTCGTAAAATTAGGTAAAGTAAATCTAAAAAGTCCGCATCGCTGAAATATTTGACGTACATACTGAATTTGCCTAGTGTTTTTGTAAAGGCACAACATTTTATTTTTAGTTTTTTCGTTTATTTTTTTGTTTAAGTATTATTTTTTTTATTCAACAAACATTAAAATCCATTATTACCAGTTAAAACACATACAAATCATTTATTAAGTTATGTTTTAAATGCTAAAGTTCGAAAACAACGAGTGAAACCACAAAAAGTAGGGGTCACACTCAATGAGCAAATCAAGCAAGAGTAGGTAAATCAAAAGCATTTTTAGAGCTTTAGCTTTTTTAAACAAACATAACATAACAACAAAAACAGCCTATATACGTCCCACTGCTGGGCACAGGCCTCTCCTCAATCAACCGGAGGGGGTATGGAGCATACTCCACCACGCTGCTCCACTGCGGGTTGGTGGAACATATCTTTTTTAAATGATTTGTATATTTTTTACTGGTAATAATGGATTTTATTGTTTTCTTACTAAAATAGCAAATAAACAAAAAACATGACGAAAAAAATGTAAGAAATAAAATGTTGCGCCTTAACAAGAACATTAGGCAAATTCAGTATGTTCGCCATTTATTTCAGCGATGCGGATTTTTTAGATTTAAGTACCTAATTTACCTAATTTTACGAACATTATGAGATAAGTTTCTTTTGCGCCGGGCCTGGGGCAGAAATGACCAGACTCCTTTAAGTCAGATTTTTTTCGCCGGTTATAAATAAAATGCTGTTGTAAAGTGGCAAATGTACGAGGATTTCATGTAAAACAATAGGTAATTCCGTAAATGGTAGGTGAGTTAGGTGTTATTCGTTTACGAAAGGATGTAATAATCAGATAGGTCGCAGGTCGAAGGATAAAGACTATGTGTGGGTTTAATGCAAGCTTTTGCATTATTTAAGTAGGTAAACCAACTCTACCCTTTCAAAATATCAAACATGTTTCGTCTCTATTGCAAATCCTTTCCATTTATGAAATGCAAGTAAGAAATATACCTATGATGCTGATTCCTGTACACACCATCTGTCTGACCTTCCAAAAGGGAGAACCAGCCCAATACGGATTAGGTCATATTCCTCCGAAAATGCATTTCTCGAGAATGTGGGTTTCCTCATGATGTTTTCCTTCACAGCTGAGCACGTGATAATCATTTATGATCCAAACATGAATTCGAAAACAAATTCGACAATCATTGGTTTAGGGCTGTGCTGGATGCGAACTTATTCAACCTTGGGCGTAAATCGCGTCAAGTGCTTAATCGTTCCCAAAGTACCTGTCTAGCTACAGTTTCCGACGTATCGGATAGCAGATTGACCGACTATCGGAACTAGTCGGAACCAGTCAGAACCAGTTAGAAGGACATCATGGCGCAACAGCAACACTCGTGTCCACAGTCACGACCGCCGCAGGAATCTGGACAAATCTCTGGGAGTGGTGCGCGCGCGCAGATCAATAAATCTTGCACCCGATTCCCATCTTTCGTTCCATTGGATGTTGCAAAAGAAAATCTTAGTTCTGACTTAGTGTTATTTTGTGGCAAAGACACCACAAACTTAAATAAATTCACGTCTGTACCAATGCACATTTTGCAGAAACTGTTAATAAAAAAAATATAACAATGAAGTGTGTTTCGGAGGGCACGTTAATGAGGGACTTTCCATTCTTCATTCCCCAAAAACAATATAGATGGCGTTGTATAGATTTAACGTGATGTGTGCGTCGCTGGTGTTAAATATAAGTAAAAACACATGCTTGAATATTTAGAAATGGACTGTATTTAAATAAAATGTACAAAAAGGTGGAAAATGCAACACCCATCGCCATGATGGTTAAAGGGTAGAAGAAAGAATGGAATTCGGTGTTGCCATAATATAAAATAAATTTAGTGTGTACTACACATGATGATTACCTGTTTTCCCATTGCGCGGGTACATAATTATTCAAAAATACAATTTAATGGCAGAAGCATAATATAAAAATACCATTAAGTGTTTGTATTTGCTTGATTTTTGAATCAGATATGATATGGTAAAGAATTATGTTGCTTTGAAGGTCCGTGTTGCTCTATGGTTATGCTCTATGGCTCTATGGTATGATTAATAATGAGCAGAAGACGTGTTTTGCCTGCTGTAATACAAGGGCCATAACATTATTTAAACTCAAAAAGAATGATAAAAGATGCATATGAGCTGTTATCCATGAAATTAGAAGATTAAACGAAGGCAAGTCTGTACAGCGCCATCTATATTTGTATAGGGAACGTAGCCTGGAAAGTCCCTTATAATGTAGTTTCTCATATCACAAATACATAGATAAACAGCCTATTACGTCCCATCGTTTGTTCAATTTATGATTGTTGTTGTTTGTTGCTATTTATTGTTGTTGTTTGTTTTTGTTGTTGTTTAATTTTGTTGTTGTTGATAGTTGTTGTTGTTGAATGCTTACCACCTGCAAACTGTACCTAAAATTTTTACAGCGAATAAAATAATTATGAATTATGTTGTTTTTGTTGTGTTCGTGCAATAAAGAGTTTTTGTATTGTATTGTAAAATAAAAAGAAGGAAAGAAAATGCCGCAAGTGATGACACTTCACTAATCGCGAAATACATCTTCCGTTGCAGAGCATCGTTTCAATTAATACAATAAACTGGTTTCAGCATTTATTGGAGCATAGCTTTTCATAACTCGACTTTCATTTAACATACCCTTGAATACCCAAGTCGATACACGTTTGATTTGTTGTCTTGCATAGAAATAAGTAAGTTATGCATACCGCACTTTATGTACACACTGTTTTTATAATAAGTCATTATCACCCCTTCTACATCTTTTAAAGACGATTGGTAAAGACAATGTCTTTTTCATGACTATTTAAGCCAATGTCAGAGCGATAAGGTCTACCACACGCTCTGCAGATGTAAGCAGTGACAGGAGAGTACCACTTTCGTGTCATCTGGCCCCTTTCCTGCTAAGATATGAAACCACACAGCCGTTGTCGTGGACCTTTCCTCCATCTTGAACTCTGAGCCAACTTCAAAACCAATACCAGCGTCGTGGCTCACGCCGCGACTTATGCTGAGCGAGGTCCTTTTATTCCGGACTCCACCGCAGATGATCGGGCCGTCAGTGCGTTGCATTTAGAATACTTACTTAGTTTTATTATTATTGTGTTTATGATTTTGGTTTGTTTTTCTTTTTGTTTTGGTAATTATTTTTTTTTGTCTATGTACTTATTGATTTCCGTGTGGTTCCTGTCCTGTGTTAAATGTAATGTACCTGTCTGTCTGTGTCTGTGGTGTCCGGAAGTAATAAATGTTTCTTTCTTTCTTTCATATACATAAGTATATAATATATAGGTACCTAATACTACGGTATTACGTTAGTCAATGACTTTTCTACTAAAGTCCTATTACACTATCCAAGTCTGGACAGGGTGGTGTATTGGCTTTGTTTAATAACAACCTAATGGTTGTGAGCCACGATTTCGCTATACATTTTATACCTACGATAGGATGGTTTTTAAAGTCAAATTATTTACTTTTTACTAAACATCAAAACACATTACTATAGAATTTGTATTAAAAAACAACCTGTGACGTCTTGGAAAAACGTGATAAAATGTCGCACTTATTATTAAGTAAATTTTTCTTTATCAAAAGTTGTACATAAGTTAAATAGAAAAAAGAAATCGTTTTTTGGCACATTTGGATCTGTCTTTACCTAGGAAACTATCCAATTAGAAGCACAAAGTATAATTTTACCCACGATTGTATGATATTCTGGTGACTAGCTAGCTCTGCCTACTCCGATTGTGATTACGGGCGTGAGTTATGTCTACAAAGGAGAATGTGTTGATAACAACAATCTCGCATTTATAACATAGATATACTGCGGTAGGTATACGTAAGTACTGTAAGGAATTTTCGTTTTCGAATAAAAACATCGCAAGTTTCAGGGCTAACCACTTTCGCGGTTATCGGTCATTCAGCGGTCATTCACCTACGTTACGTACTTATTAAACTTTTTAATTGGAATGTTTTTAAAACGAACGTCTATATATTGTTGTCATTGTCATCATCATCAGCCGTACGACGCCCACTGCTGGGCATAGGCCTTCCCCTAGGATCTCCACGACGATCGGTCCTGCGCTGCCCGCATCCAGCGGCTTAGCGCGACCTTCACCAGATCGTCGGTCCACCTTGTAGCGGGCCTACCCACTGAGCGTCGTCCGACACGTGGTCGCCACTCCAGAACCCTTCCGCCCCAGCGGGCATCGGTTCTCCTCGCTATGTGTCCTGCCCACTGCCACTTCAGCTTTGCAATTCTCCGAGCTATGTCGGTTGTCATTGTATGGATCCAGTATTTGATGGATATTTTTTTACGAATCTTCTATGTTTACGGAATCCCTCAATTTATGTCAGGTCAAATAGGTACCAAGAGACAGTTAGTAAGAATCCGCGATAGCCCTGTTCTTAAATAGAACAATTTACATAAGTATAGTATGTGGTGGGAGTAACGGGTTCGATTCCCTGCTCGGGCTCTAAACCACTGATTGTCGAATTTGTTTTCGAATTCATGTTTGGATTGTAAATGATTATCACGTGCTTAGCGGTGAAGGAAAACATCGCGAGGAAACCCACATTCCCGGGAAATGCATTTTCGGAGGTATGTGACGTAACCTGGCTGGTTTCTCTTCGCGGGTTGGAAGGTCAGATATGACTTTGAATTCATGCTTGGATCATAGATAATTGATGTCTCGTGGTTTCCAGGATTTGCGGCAGGTTAATGGCAATAGGTTCGCCCCTTATTACATCATCATCCGTTTAAGAGCCATGCTACTTTTTTAGGGAAAAATAGGGCAGTGGTTTCCCTCTTGCCTTCCGCTCCTATTACATGGGACTTAAACATACACCTGTCCCTACTGCTTCGGGAATACAGACATCATTCTATGTAAGTATTTTCAAGAAGTAAACGTCATGCAAAGAAAGACTAACCTTCTTTAAACGAGGTTGCTCTATACCCATTATATAATGGTAGTAAATATTGAAAACATGGCCGTGACCATTGGCCAATGACCAGGTGTAATCGAGATTATCGCGACAACGGCTGCGGTGTCGTCGCACGCGCCGTTGAATAACAAACTGCCGATTTGACCGCAAAGAAAGCGCGCTGGTACACTCGACTACGGAAATTGTTTTAAATAATTCTTAAATATTCTTGTTTGTTCTTAAATCAGTTCCATAGGTATTGAAATGAATGATTGTTTTCTGTTTTTTTTTAATATAAAAACAAATTTTTTATTACACCCTAGTTTAATCCAAGTAAAAATGTTGCCTCAATTTTATCTGGAGTGAAATTGATTGCAAGAAATCAAGGTTTTGATGAAGAAAAATCGCATTAGAATGTGTATTTAACGTATGGTTTTCACTATAAGGACACGATTTCTTAGTTACCTGCTCTTATGATCTACCTTCTCTGATTGGACAAGTATATATAAATGGCGTGATGTAGTTACAGCTTTATATAAGAGGTATAGGTAACTATCGTACTGGAAAAACTTGATATTTCACGGTGTGCACGTCGGTTATGAAGATGAAAAACTATTGTTACAAAGAAGTACCTACCTACTTACTACAAGTTTTTATTCAGAGGAACTTGAAATGTTTGACTGTTATATTCAATAACATTTACGCGTGCTATGTATAAGTACTTGAATATTATTTTGTTTCTTATTATTAATAGGTATAACCCATCAATAATAAAGATGCTCAAACTCAATTCATGTTAAAGTTCAACCTTTAAAACGAACCATACTTGATACCGGGTTGAAATTTGCACAGAATATGGCAAGTTAGAAGTGACACCCCTTTATTGACTCCACTACTGGGGTACTAAAAATGCCACATTGTTGCAATTCATCTAAGAAAGCAATATTGCCATTTGACATTTGTTTGTATTGCGCACTTACTTTTATATGCGCAAATGTCAAATTGAAATATTGCTTTTTATATGAATTGCTTTGATGTGGCCTTTTTAACCCCCCTGGACTCTTTTTGCACATAAGAACTTATGTACCTAAGTTGGCGACATGTATAAGTTCTAACTGTATTCTAGGATATTTTTTTCGCTAACGGTAATTAATGGTATCGACTTCCGGTGTTCGAAGAACTAATCTTAAGTTTATTTATTTGTTGCAACTCAAATTCAATTCAAATTCAAATATATCTTTATTCAGTAGGTAACATAGTTACACTTTGAATCGTCAATTTTTACATAACGAACGTCTCATCCGCCTAAAACTACTGCAGCTTCTCACAACCCTGGTCGTTTTAATTATTTATTTCATCTTACACAAACGGCCTCCGTGGTCCAGTGGTTGAGCGTTGGGCTCACGATCCGGAGGTCCTGGGTTCGATTCCCGGTGGGGACATATCACAAAAATTACTTTGTGGTCCCTAGTTTGGTTAGGACGTTACAGGCTGATCACCTGATTGTCCGAAAGTAAGACGATCCGTGCTTCGGAAGGTACGTTAAGCCGTTGGTCCCGGTTACTACTTACTGATTTAAGTACGTAGTCGTTGTATGAGTCATGTCAGGGGCCTTTGGCGGCTCAATAGTAACCCTGACACCAGGGTTGATGAGGTTGGTAATTCACCCACACGATAGAAGAAGATCTTACACAGACCAAAATATTATTATTACTGTATACCTACGCTACGTATCATATTGACTAACGGCCTCCGTAGTCCAGTGGTTGAGCGTTAGACTCGTGATCCGGAGGTCCCGAGTTCAAATCCCGGTGGGGAAATATTACAAAAATTACTTTATGATCCCTAGTTTGGTTACGACATTACAGGCTGATCACCTGATTGTCCGAAAGTAAGATGATCCGTGCTCCGGAAGGCACCGTTAGTCTCGGTTACTACTTACTGTTATAAGTGAGTAATCGTTACATGAGCCACGTCAGGGGCCTTCGGCGGTTCAATAATAACCCTGACACCAGGGTTGCTGAGGTTGGTAATCCACCTTACAACCCATACATTAGAGGATATTGGCTAATTGAATCTAAGTGCATACAGTACGGTACTGCAGTTGATAGAGTACCTAGCTGGTAGTAACAGCTACCTAACTAATCTAGTATTCTCGCCCAGTTCACATTGACCGCTATTTCCTAATGTAGGTACCTATTATAGGTACTTCCATTTACCCTGCTTTATAAGCGTAGTATTTACTTACACACACTTTACAATAAAAACGATAAATGAGGATAAATTGCATTGCAGAGCTGGGAAAGGGGGGTTTTGTAACATAATAACATGATATAGCATCGCGTCTGTACCCCGAAGTGGTAGGCAGAGGCAATTGTTCCCAGTAGTCCCCTCTAGCCCTGTGTATGAGAGACAGCTGTGTTTAGTATAACCTACAACCACTCTTCGCCAGCTATGTTTTATGTCCCATTTAGGGAGCGAAGTGAGTGTACGAATGCAGAATTCAGAATTTGAATATTTGCACCCCGCCCCGCTGACGTTACTATATCTCTAGTTCCTCTATTCAAAATTTATAATAATAATAATAACTTTATAGCACAAAATAAGAGAAATACAAAAATATGTGTTTACTTAAAACTAAAGGTGTGCTTATAAACTAATTAGAATTCAGGAGTTGTACAGGGGTCCCCAAACTAGGCAATGCCTGAATCTTGGGGAACCAATTTCAAACACATCTTTATTGAGTCACTGACATACTTAGTTACACTTTGAATCGTTTTTATACAAGGTGTTAGTGACATCGTAACGAAAACTTTGAGGGATGATTCAGGCCATGATATATATAAGTAGTCTAAACATAAGAAAGAAATATGTATATCTAGTCGAGTGTACCAGTAATATGGTTAGTGATGTAACTGCCCGGCCCGGTAGCCCAGATGGCGCGACCTTGTCACCGGGCGCATCACTAGTCCGATGTCGCCACTTGACACTATGCAATACTATTGTCCAAATAACATAGGTATTGTGTGCTAATTTGGTTGGTTAATAAAAATTGGGTTTCCTTACTTTTAGGCTGTAAAATTGATTGATGGACAGGTTTTCTGACGTACCTACGATTCTGAGTTACTACGATTTTTAGTTCTGGAGACCTGCACATACCTAATAGTACACTTACTTATCTAAATAAACGTAAACACCAATATTAGGTGCAATGCACTGTGCAACATACATACATACATAAACTCACGCCTATTTCCCACCGGGGTAAGCAGAGACTATAGAATTCCATTTGCTTCGATCCTGACACACTTCTCTTGCTTCCTCCACATTCGTCAATCGCTTCATACACGCACGCCGGTTCAGAGTAGATCGTATTGAACCTTTACTCTTTTTTTTATTGTATTGTATTGCACTGTGCAAGAGAGCATATTATTGTATTGTAATTATGCTAATACAATAAGTGTTAATGACAACGTAGGTAACGAAAACTTTGACTGCGAGTCTTTTGTATAGTGAGAACATTGATCAAAAATAACAGTTCGAAAATGATTGAGTAAAGAATTAGTTTATCTATTTTTAACGGCCTCCGTGGTCCAGTGGTTGAGCGTTGTGCTGTGATGTTGGTGGGGACAAATCACAAAAATCACTTTTTGATCCCTAGTTTGGTTAGGACATTACAGGCTGATCACCAAAAGTAAGATGATCCGTGCTTCGGAAGGCACGTTAAGCCGTTGGTCCCGGTTACTACTTACTGATGTAAATTAGTAGTCGTTACATGAGCCGTGTGACGGGCTTATGGCGGCTCAGTAATAACCCTGACACCAGGGTTGATGAGGTTGGAAATCCACCTCACAACCCACACGATAGAAGATCTATTTTTAAATTTATTCACTATTAAGTAGATACGCGACACTGAAAATGACTTGTGGTTAGCCTACCGGATATTTACAAGGTTGCAGGCTGCTTTCTTTTATAATACTCCTGTGAAACTAATATAAAATAATAACTGTGTTATTTTAATAATAATAACTTACCCTTTATAGCACCTCAACGTCGCGGAATATGCATGCTGACAGATACCTTAAAATTTAAAGAAATGTACTTATTACTACTGATACTAAGTCGGATTGTGTCAGTCAATGTATGTGTTAGAACAATAAAATAACAGGTATTAATTTTTATTTAATTTTGAATGATTAAATTAAATACATTAAGTAACTGATAAAAAATGTAAACAGCATCAACTAAAGCTTTAATAAAAATAAATAGCTCTACTTGACCTACATTTGTATCAACAAACATACTAAATACTAGGTAAATCTGATATAAACATATTAAGATGATAATTATGTTTTTTTAAATTAAAATTACTCACCAAAGAAAATTAAAAACATCCAAAAAATATTTCGCTCTGGTAACATTTTTAATGTAGTTTTTCACAGATCACTTTTAAATATTTTTTTTTTTTTGTAAACTTTTTAATACTTTTTAATGTTTTTAAATTTCCCGCGTAATGTCAGTGCATCCTTCCGCCCGAGTCGGTGCGTGCGATACCTACTGACTGATTTGATACGCTGCGATTCAAACTTGGAATTGGAATTCCTTTTTAATTTAAACATTTTCAACCACGTTCCATTTTACAATAGGTTAAGGTTTGTAGAATTTTCATTGTTTCTTTTCTTTTGGACAGTGGTGATGTCGAATGATATGTACAGTCATAATATTTTCCCTGCTCATCCCTTTCGTCGCTAATAAAACTGCTGTCGTCGGTGGAGTGTTCTTGGCATTAAATACTTTAATTTGGTTTATCTGTAATGACTATGTATATGTGAAATAAATAAATAAATAAAAAAAAACATTCAGTAAGTACCTTGGTAATTACTTAGGTTCTGAATTAGGTTGCCAAAGAAATAGACCTGTTCAGTTGTTCCTTGGCGACGTTCGCAGAAGCTATAACGAAAATATTATGTGATAATAGGTAAGTATAATAGTAATGAAGGATATTTGATAAGTTTAGCACCTACTGTAAATATGTATATAATAATTTAAGTTTTGTATTTACGTGACTAAGTTACCACCTTGTGCCTGTATGCTAACTTATAGTTGTTATTATTAGATAAATAAATAAATAATATAATAATATACTTAAAGGCGAACTTCCCTTTCCCTTCCCAAGTCTACCAGTATTTTAAAGAAATTATTTTCTAGCCAGATGACTTCGCATGTTTTGCGCAACAGCCAGCCCTGTGCTAATCTTGTCGATTACAATGAAATAAAACACCGGAAAACCTTTGAAATGCCTTACTGCCTTGTGTTTTTTCCTGATGTTTACTTGTTTCTCTAATGTTTTTGCTTATGAATACTAATACAGACTACTTATACAGAGTAGCGTTTGGCGAATTGTTCCTCAGTTCAATGGTCAATGCGAGGTTACTAGTGCTATAAGACGCTAAGGTCATCCATACAAAACAGCTACCGTCTATTAGCGAAACATAATTCTATGCCCTATATTTATTCCTTAAAATAAGGGTTACTTATAAGCTGTAATGCCATAGAAGGAAAGCCACAAGGAAAGAGAGGAAGGGGAAGACCAAGAAGAGCTTACATGGAACAGATCAAAGAGGTGAACGTCGTGTCTTATAAGAAAGTGAAGGAATTGGCCTTTGATAGGCAAGAATGTAGACAGCTACACCGACAAGAGCGTGGCTCTTAAATTAGTGATGATGAAAAGCTGGACTGGAATAAAAAACAGCACGCGTATAGTTGCTAATCTTTTCGGGCATGTCGTAAAAAACGACAGTAAATCCTTACCATTGTGACCGAGTGCTTGGAATACCACTCGCGAGCAGTGCAGCAAATTAATAATAAGTAGGTATTTCTATTTCTATATGAATAAATGGTCACTCCCAACACGAACGTATCAAATTGCTTACTGGAGGTTAACTAGCGCTTATCGCTCCACTAGGGTCGATTAATTCTTTCAAATATTTTTCCTCTCAGACGACGCCCTGAGGCGACGTTCGCGACCAAACGGGCACACTCAGGTCTGTTGTCTTAAACGTTGTACCAGGTGAGAGCCTTCAGCGCTCCCCATTTGTCCGGCCAAGTAGTTAATGCCATCTGCGGCAAATCTACAATAAGTCAAAAAAACAAAAAAGGAGGTCCACAATTTTGTTATTTTAAAATACTAGAGATTTTTTTTTATAAATCAATCTATATCCAGTATTCATCGATATGCCGTTCACAGGAAGGTTCTTAAAGTGGGAAAATTCCCATGACACAAAGATGTTGTTTTACTTTTACGATTTGTTGTTTTTTTATTTAATTTCGACAAAGAATTGATCACAAAATGCAGCAACTAAGTAAAAGAACTAGGCAACTAGTTGGCGTTTTTGCCTATGTGGGTTGTTGTCTAGACTAAACACACATTTGATGAGGTGGCGAATCTATAACTTATATTCCAGGGAATGAGTGGGTAAGGTCACGAGCATTAATATGTATACTTACACTTTGGTACCATGTCACATTAACTTTATTGACAAATTGAACTGTAAGTCTCACAAAATGTCAAATATGTTAGTGCGACAGAGTCCTAAAGTGGGTACATTATATTGCTCATGACTGTACTATACTAAACTTTTTTATAACAAGACATACATACATAAACTCACGCGTGGTTGTGAGTGCATGCATCGAATAATCGAATATCGCAAGCAAAAAAAACATTCCGTGCTGATTTTTATTGGAAACTGAGAAAGTACCAAAAAAATAGCATGTAATAAAAATTACATAATTATATATTTTTTTAATAAACCAAGGAGGTCGTCGTCAATGCGCCTATTTCCCACCGGGGTAAGCAGAGACTATGGAATTCCATTTGCTTCGACCTGACACATTAACGGTTGTTTTTATAACAAAGAGCTGCGTAATAATTACTATAAAATATGATAATGATGTAAGTGTAAACAAGCTGCCGTGAAAGGGTTTTTATAAACGACATTTTAGTATGAAAACAAACTATGAGGAAGTCTACCACAGTCCTAAAGGGAAAGGAATAAAACAGATATAACAGACAATATATAAATGCTTAAGTATTCATTTAAGTAACCAATACAAAAATAAAAATTGTTGTTTACCTACTTATCACAATGTACCTTAGTGTAATGTAGTGAATTTAATGGAGTTACTTAATTATAAAAATAAATTCGATGTTTTTGGTAGATTACGTTTATAGGGTAGAGATGTTACTACAATAAATCCAGAATCAATACTAGGGCCAACACAATTCAATCCGTGAAAAAGTATTATAGTATAACGAATACCTATGTAGCAAGCCCATAAGTTGGTAGCTAATATAGCTACCATGGATTGTTGAGACGTTTTTAGAAGTGGTAACTAAATTTACCATGGAATGTTGAGATGTTTTTGGAAGTGGTGATTAAAGTTACCATGGAATGTTGAGATGTTTTTAGAAGTGGTGACTAAAGTTACCATGGAATGTTGAGATGTTTTTAGAAGTGGTGACTAAAGTTACCATGGAATGTTGAGATGTTTTTAGAAGTGGTGACTAAAGTTACCATGGAATGTTGAGATGTTTTTAGAAGTGGTGACTAAAGTTACCATGGAATGTTGAAATGTTTTTAGAAGTGGTGACTAAAGTTACCATGGATGGTTGAGATGTTTTTAGAACTGGTAACTAAAGTTACCATGGAATGTTGAGATGTTTTTAGAAGTGGTGACTAAAGTTACCATGGAATGTTGAGATGTTTTTAGAAGTGGTGACTAAAGTTACCATGGATGATTGAGATGTTTTTAAAAGTGGTAACTACGTAATGTTACTATTACTAATCAACAAGGATTTTATTTGCCTTTTGTATTTTGTTGCCAAAATTTTGTTCATATCACACAAACCGAAGCGAATTAAACAGTTTCTAGTCATATCACTAGGGCTAATACCTATGCGCCACGTGATAAATTTTTGTCACGGTCGTTTTATCGATTGTGACGATATAATCGTGTCATTTTGTAGATTGGTGCTAATATGTGACCCCAAATAAGTCATGTCGTTCTGTCAAAATATGAACAAAATTACTTGCCGCGCATGTAAGGGGGAAAAAAAATCGCCGTAGACAAAATGTATTGAATCGATCGATAATTTTATCACGTTGCGCACTTTAGCCCTGCTGGTCAACGGTTCTGTTCTTTTTTTCGATTGGCCATCTCTCCCTTAAGGCCATCTATTCTGGAGTTGCCCTGTCTACTGTGAAGGTGGTTTCAGACCTTCCTCTCCTTTGCTGTACAGCGACTCCGAGTTGGTCGTGAGGTAGTAGTTTCCAGAGACCCTGGAAAAACATAAACATGTTACTGTAATGAACAAGCTGATCCCAAAAATAATACAACCGCAATTTTCTATACTCTCTCCCCCTAGCATTATCCCGTTTCTCACCGGGTCCACTTGCCTAACCTGAAGATTTGACGGTTTTTTACAGAAACGACTGCCAGTCAGACCTTCCAACCCGCGAAGGGAAACCCAGCCCAATACCAGTTTAGGTCACATACCTCCGAAAATTCATTTCTCGGGAATGTGGGTTTCCTCACGATGTTTTCCTTCACCGTTGAACACGTGATAATCATTTATGATCCAAACATGAATTCGACAACAAATTCGACAATCATTGATTTAGGCCTGTGCTGGATTCGAACCTGCGACCTCAAAGTGAGAGGCAAGCGTTCTACCAACTGGGCTACCACGGCTCAACCACAATTTTCTATACTAGCGTGTATTAATTAAATACTTAATATGTTCTATGTTCTTACAGATGTTAAAAAAAAAACAATAAAATAGTGATTTTCAACAAAGGAGTTTAAGTTTCCGCCATCGCCACCACCACGCCACGACAGGAGACACCTCCATTTACAGTGCGGCATGGGCCCTACATTTCTTTAAGAGCTTTGCCCTACCGAAGCATTTGCCATACATATCGTTTACTTATATTGATATGTGGTATGTCCCCACCGGAATCCGAGCCCGGAATTTTGTGAGCCTTCGTTTGGTTAGGACATTGCTGGCTGATCACCCGATTGTCTGAAAGTAAGACGGTCCGTGTTTCGTAAATCACGGAAAGCCGATAGTCCCGGTTACTACTTGCTGATATACAGGGTGTTAGTGAAATCGTAACGAACACTGAGGGGAATGATTCAGATTCAGACCATAATTCTGAGTTCATAATATGAAGTGGAATTTCCTGTTGGAAAAGTCATGAAAATTTTAGCAACTTTTTAAATATATTTTCAGTTCTATGTATACTTTTGCAACGGAATATTCTACTTGATATCGACTCAGAATTATGGTCTGAATCATCCCTCTAAGTTTTCGATTCGATGTCACTAACACCCTGTGTGTAGTCGTTACATGAGTCTTGTCAGGGGCCTTTGGCGGCTCAATAGAAACCCTGACAGCATCATGAGGTTGGTAATCCACCTAACCCACACGACAACATAAAATTGTCAACTATAAACGAATAACCAATTAACTTACGTGAAGTCGGTTAAAGGCCCGATGTAGTTGATATCATCAGTGGTTCCGTTCTGTTTCTGCCAGTCGTCGAAATTCTTGGCTCCAGCGGCCATCAGGGTGTGAGGGTTGCGGGTTCCTTCGCAGAACAGCAGCACGGCACGGTCGTGGCTACAACGATCTGGAATACCCGAAAAGGGAAAATTTTAGTCATCAGCCTAGCATTATACGGTTGCGTTTTCGCTGAGTTATTTTATCACGTTAAAAAAGGGGCGTCTTTTTTACAAGACCGTCTCATACATTTAATTTTTAACAATACTACCGTCTTCTCTGCAGCTGTGGTAGCCCAGTTGGTAGAACGCTTGCCTCTCACTTAGAGGCAGGTTCGAATAATCCAGCACAGGCCTAAACTAATGATTGTCGAATTGAAGGAAAACATAGTGAGGAAACCCATATTCCCGAGAAATGCATTTTCGGAAGTAAGTGACCTAACCTGTATTGGGCTGGTTTTCCCTTCGCGGGTTGGAAGGACAGTCAGGCAGTCGATTCTGTAAAAAACCAGACCTATCAAATCTTCAGGTTAGGTAAGCGGACCCTGTAACAAACGGGATAATGCTAGGGAGATGACTACCGTCTAGTCTACCAATCTGCAAGGAAAACCAGGCTGGTGACACGCCTCCGAAAACGGAAAAAATATTAATTAAGTAGTTCATGTATATAGGTATGTCGTTATACCTAACTTATTGCCTCATTCTTATCTTTTATCGATAGGTTTTTTTTTAGACTTTCATTTATACATGACATAGCTTCTATTCTGAGAGCGAATAAAAAATATAGAAAACTTTCAGCTACTCCTTTTCTCGGTTCTCGGGCATGTCCTAAAATCCAAAACAACGTTTTTTTTTTCACTTAAACCTAATGGGGTTGCTCTTAATACCATTCTGCCTTTTAAAGGTTGATTGATTGTGTCATTTGTAACATTATGGACAACGTATGGATGTTATGGGCGATTCGCTGAACTCTTGTCAACCGTGGCTGCAAATCTTTTATTAGCTGTGGCTAATGGAGCTGTGCTCATCGCATTAGGTATTACGGGCGTAAACTTATGTTTTGTATGTTTAAAAGTAAAATTTCTACTTCATTTTTAAACAGTCGTTGGAATGTTGGAGATACGAATTTAATGGTAACACAGTGGTAACACTTTCGTGATCAAAGGGCTAGCAATGGTGGCTTCTCATAGGATTGAGCATACATGATTTTCTTATACCATGCTGTTTACAACACAAGGAAGTGCCTCATCTAAGAGATTGTTGAAATGAAAGTAAGAAGTTTGCATCGCTTCAAGGGCGTAGGGAACAAAGGAGAGGGCGCATGCGCGAGTACGTTCAAAATTACTGATTGTTATGACGTGAAATGACGTCATTGTGGTCCTTGATCTTACTTTTACCGTTTTTCATTAAAATTTACGTTTGTTTATTGTACAAAGTAGCTACATCCGTGACTTATTTATATGGAACTTGCAAGTGCGAAGGATTAAACTAGTTCACTTGTCTGTTAGTAAATAAGTGTAGGTATCCCAAAAACGATATTATATTTATTTAATTAACCCGTAAAAGCCCTGTTCGAACGCGTTTTTCTAAACGAGGATAAGTAAAACTAATCTAATCTAATCTAATCTAGCCTACAAGATCCCACTGCTGGGCAAAGGCCTCCCCTTCCTCTTTCCATTTTTCGCGGTCCTGTGCGTATTCCGGCCAGTCCAGTTATGTAAAACTAGATATGTATATTCTGAATGTGAAATTATTTGCTTCGAATATTGTTTCTCTAATTTCAGGTGAGATTTAGTTGCGAATGCGCATGTGACAGCTGGTGATTCGATATTCGGGATATCTTTGAAGCGGCGAACACATTACGATGAAAATATGCGACGGCAGGCCTTTAAGTATAGACACAATGTAAGTAATTAGGTACTTTTTTATAAAACAAGCGTGTTAATAAAACTCTCTATTTCAGAGAAACTCAACGTACTTTTTTCACAACAAAACTTTATTGTGTCTTTAAGACGACATTAAAAAAAACCGACGTCACAGGTTCGAATGTAGGCTCAGACTCTAAACCGCTGAATATGACACGATTGGTGCACTTCCTGATTAGAGTAAGACCACATTATTTTATTGACAACACACCCCAGACACTTCGTACAAAAATCGCATTCTTTCCGTATGCTGCCTAGCACATAAGTGAGAGCGACGCACAGACCGCGCTCTCTCTCTGTTACTCCTTAGCGGCTTACGGCCATTTCAGACTAAAGTAAGAACCATAGAGGGTGAGGTCGGCGCTTGATACGATTTGGTGCGGGGCGAAAATTTACCGTTCTATACGGAGTATTATTCTACTTATATTCTATGATAATAGCTTACCTTCAGGACTCAACTGCTTGAAATTCCCTTCTGGGCATCCTGGTTGCTTGGCGTTGGTCTTTCTGTAGTTGGGGTAAAAGTCCACAGTGCCCATGGATGTCTTGGATCCGTACTTCCCGGTGTCTGTGTGGATTACGTCCACGAAGTAGGCGCTTGCCTTTTCCAGCGCTGGGTACTTCACGAGGCCTTGGAACAACGGCCCCGAGGGATCCAGGCCGGTAATTCTGGAAAAGACGATTGAGTGTCAATGCTTGGGGATTGGTAATAAAATCACGAACTATAACACAGCTTCTTCTTCTTATCGTGTGGGTTATGAGGTAGAATACCAACCTCATCGACCCTGGTGTCAGGGTTATAATTGAGCCGCCAAAGGCCCCTGACATGGCTCACATAACGATTACTCACTTACATCAGTAAATAGTAACCGGGACCAACGGCTTAACGTGCCTTCCGAAGCACGGATCATCTTACTTTCAGACAATCAGGTGATCAGCCTGTAATGTCCTAACCAAACTAGGGATCACAAAGTAATTTTTGTGATATGCCCCCACCGGGATTCGAACCCGGGGCCTCCGGATCGTGAGTCCAACGCTCAACCACTGGACCACAGAGGCCGTATAACACAGCTGAACAATCAAAAATGCAAAAAAAAATGCAAATTGGAATGAGTGTATTTACTCTACACGTCTGCCTACACAGCTGTGTTGTTATGTACGTATTTATGTAAACAGGGTGTTAGTGACATCGTAATATGCGACGGAAAATTCCACTTGATATTAACTCAGAATCATGCGTTGAACCATCCCCTCAGTATACCGCATTATCCCGTTTTCACAGGATCCGGTTACCTAACCTGAAGATTTGACAGGTCCGGTTTGGTACAGAAGCGACTGGTAAGGTGTAACGTGCAAAAATAAACATACCGTGGTATTAAAATATCGTTGTCCAGGGCACAGCGTCCAGCTTCGCCCATCATATGGGCGCCAAGGGAATGTCCTATGAGATATATCTTATGGGAATCCAGCCCGCACTGCACCAAGGCCGCCAGTTTTCTACCGAATTCACAGCCAATCTGAAAATAAGAAACAAGCAGGTACAATATCTGTACTTGACTTATTGGTTGGCTGTTGCGCCCTCTGTGGTCCAGTGGTTGAGCGTTGGGGTCACGATCTGGAGGCCCCGGGCTCGAATCCCGATGGAAACCACCACAAAAATCACTTTATGATCCCTATATACTTTTATTTAGGACATTGCAGGCTGACATCCTTTAGGCTCATGAGATCAGGTTCTTAAAAAGTCAGATTCATCTGATTGTCAAATTCAAAAATTCAAAAATATTTATTTTTCAAAATTGGCTTACAAAGTTAGCGCTTTTTGAACGTCAAACATAATTAAATTACATATTATGTAACTAGCTGTAAAACTACTACCACATCGGAATCTGTAACGCTGAGGGAAAGACGTGGCCAGAAAACCTCCCAGCACAGGGCCCTAGTCCTACTGTTTCATGTTTTCCTTTCTTTTCTTTTAATCCAGTTTGTATTACATAATTTATAGACTTAAATACAATGGTATTCCAATTACAGTCGGTGGAAGGAAAGTGAAAAATAAAGAGTTTATGTGACTTTATCACAGAAACAGTGTTTTATGAGCTCCCTGACAGAAGCAGGCCTGTCCACATACGCAGCACCCGATCACGAGTTGACGCGAAAGCCAGCCATCGCTCCCTTCGCACATTTTTGAGGGAAAGGTGCGACCCGACTTCCGGACGCCACCGCGTACACGAACATTTCGAGGCGAGCATGCACCACTTATATAAAGAAGCTCAAAATCCTCCGCCTGGATATAAAAAAAAAGTACTCTACTGTTCAAATATCATCAAGTGTTTCACAATCCTTTTTAATCCACTTATAAAGTTATTTCAAATTCAGTATTTTAGGGCCAAGTTTTTATTGCAAACATTCTTGTCTTTCTTGTGTTGAGCTGAAGTAATCCATTTAATATTATTATCTTTAAGATAGTCTCCTACTTTATAATAAGCTTTACTGATTAAAGTAGTTTTGGTCAGAAATTAGAAATTATTTATTAGAAATTGGTCAGAAAGTGAGATGATCCTTGCTTCGGAAGGTATGTTAAGCTGTTGGTCCCGGTTACTACTTACTGTAAGTAAGTATAGTCGTTACATGAGTCGGGCGTTTGGCGGCTGAATCCCTGACACCAGGGTTGCTGAGGTTGGTCATCCTCACAACCCACACGACAGAAAAAGGCGTCAAAGTTCCCGATACAGCCGCAGTCTTTTTCTATCGCGTGGGCGGCTAAATAACATCCCTGACACCAGGGTTGCTGAAATTGGTCATCCTTACAACCCACACGAAAGAAGAAGATGGCAAAAATTGCCGGTAGCACTGCAGTGGGTTGTGAGGTGGATCACCAATCTCATTAACCCTGGTGTCAGGGTGGACTCGGTGAGAACAACAAAATATGGTTCGTTTAAACTCGCCTTACCTTTATCGCTTTAGGGGCAGCAGATATAATATAGGTTACAGTAACCCCTAAAGGCCCCACTTGGGATTCTTCGCTCCAGTCCAAGAAGATCACGTTATACTGTTGGGTATCCAGCAGCGCTGACGCCAAGGCTTGTACTTGTGGGCCAGTTGGGGAACCGCCGAGCCCGTTGGTAGTAAAAACTGTGGTCTTCTCTTTGTCAATATGAGGAAGAATATCACAAATCTTGTCCAGTGTTACGATGACGTAATTGCCGAATGAACTGGAAGGTACATTACAAAGTGAATTAATAAAAAGTTGATTGTTTATTAAAGTCCACCAACGCGCAGTGGAGCAGCGTATGCAGCGTGAGCAGGCTCCATACCCCCTCCTGTTGATTGAGGGCAGGCATGTGCGCAGTAGTGGGACGTATGTAGTAGGGAATGCAATCACGACTCGAGATCGCCCAATCACGTCAATCTCGAATGGGATCTTGTCATAATATTATTCATCGGGATTGATCCCGAAAAATTAGACGAGATCTCGCGAGATCGCGATTGCATTGCCTAGTAAATCGGCTGTTTATGTATGTTATGTATGTATATTAGAAAAAAAACAAACAAATATTTAAGAATAAGAATAAAATAAATTTATTGCCAGTAACAAATCACATTTGCTATAAGAACTAGGTAATTATGAATATTACGAATACGGGCAAATTTTTTTTGATATTTTTTTTTATTCAAAATAATAATAAACATTTTACAATCAAAAACGGTGTGTCATAAACCCATCGACAGGTTTTTCTGTACACCGCAGCTCATCGTCTGTTTTTGCATTTTGTAGATAGATACAATAAAGATATATGTACTAAATGGATGAGTACACACGGTAGTGAAGAAGTTTTTTTTTTTCATTATATCCTTAATCTAAATACATGGTAAGTAGGTAGTTGATTGCAATAATGGGTTTAGTATTTGTGATAGCCTTTGCATGAGTTTGAATTTGCATATGTTTATGGGAAAATGGGAAAAAGACTGGGCCCCTATTACATGGGACATATGTATCATAGCTAGTAGCTGGCGAGGAGTAGGAGCGAGGGTAGTGGTACGATCAAGAGCATTAATATGTATACACTTTGGTACCATATCACATTAACTATTTTGACAAATAGAACTGTAAGTCTCACTAAATGTCTAATATGTTAGTGCGACTGAGTCCTAAAGTGGGTACGTTATATTGCTCATGACTGTACCTCTGTTTACTCCTTCGGGGATATACGCTTGGTGACATGTAATTAGCTCTGGAGAAAGGTGTGTGAAAATTGCTACACAGTCAAGTCGTTATTTAGGAAAAATTATAGATGAAAATGAAAATAGATTGATTCAGTAATAGGTAAAAGTAGTATTCTCAAAGTGTGACTATTAGATGCGATTACAAATAAAACAATTTCAAAATAATTAAACTATCATTATAAAACTTACCCTTTATAAACTCGCAGTTCGACGTCTTCACAATGAAAAACGCCTGCAATTGATTGTCTTTGTTTAAATACCAATTATTACTCTTTTATTTGTATTTTTAATAGTAAGTATATTTATTTATATAATGCAGATAAAAGAATTACGTATTTATCTTCAACCGTAGCGCAATGTAGATAAACATATTTTTACACATATTTTGTGAGGATCGTTTGATCTAGGGGGAAGACCGTCCACTCACAATGTTGAAGTTGAATTCGATTTTGATACCTTTAGTTAAGTGTTATGTTACAAAAAAAGCTTTTAACAACTTCCAAACCTAAGCCGGGGTTACATCCCATTGGTATTCCAACTATTCACACAATGCGCGCGCAATGTCCTTCATTGTGCGTACTGTTAAGAAGTGGAATTCCTTACCGTCTTCTGTATTTCCGAATGCATATAACCCGGGTACTTTCCTAGAGTGCACAGTGTCTTAAGCCTCGTAAGAGCAAACCCATCAGTGTAAAAAAATAATAAGAGCATATAAATCGAGGGTGTAAATTTTCCCTAGCCGATCTTCCCCGCATTCATAAAGATAGAAAGGAATTACTTAGTTTATAAATGACTTACCCAATAAAAGTAAGAAATTCAGCAGTATTAGACTCGTCGCGGCCATGGCTTTTGCTAATCCTTAAAACGAAGTAACATCTAAATATAAACTATGTACCTCTTATTAAGTATCGTTTTAGCGTTTTTGTCTTCGTGGCTCTCGCCTGAAATCTAATGAAGTATTTCATGAGACAGCAATACCTATATAGTTAATTACCGCCATGTATTTATTCAGATGCCAAGAGTGTTGCCAATTACCCGTGAAACAGCTAATTAAATATCATTATCATGTTTTGCTAAAAATGACGTATGAAAAATCCGAGGTCGTTGCTAGAACGTTCATTTGACTTCTTTTGTGTGTTATGGTATGACGTCATTTTGTATAACGTAAGTATTTATTATAAAAAAATATTATATATTATACTTACATTTTTAGTCCGTGCGATATTCTAATATGTCCAGCATATTCAGGGACTAGAAAATATCGGCGCGTAGGACGTACAGTCATGAACAATATCATGTACCCACTTTAGAACCCTGGCGCACTATCATATTTGACATTTAATGAGACTTACGATTTAATTTGTCAAAAAAGTTAATGTGACATGGAATCAAAATGTATAAGTAACTACATTCACTGACTCATTGCGTTGTTTTTCAGTTGTTATTGCAATTAGGGCTTCTCTATGTTTACCATCAGGCATAGTTGCGCCAACTTACTAGGCCAATATAAAAAAAAATCTCTAGCCAAAGATGTCACTCAGCCCGCGACAACAAACACTTCAGAACGTCCCCTGTGTTTGACTATTCCCTCCACAACCTGGCCGGTGCCCCCAATGCGCCACATTTGCTCGGCCAAGTAGTAAACGCCATCTGACTTGTGAGGCAAACCTACAATTAGCCACGTCACAAAAAACCCAACAAAAAAAAACGTGATAAATGACAAACAGAACAAATACATAAATGCACAACACGTTTATTTACAAAAAAGTATTAGTTAATTTAAATATTACTGAAAATTAAACAATTCAAATGTCACAGTTTAAAAAAAATACTTACGTTCTAAAATGGAAAAATATTTATTAATTTACGTTACGTCACTCACTTAAATAATACTTATTTCTAGAAATGATTGCTTATGTCTCTAAGAAAAATACATGTTTTCTTAGTAAAAATAGATCTACGTAAGGCTCTAGTAAACAAATTCTTACAATTATTTTGTAGATATTATAAGAAAACTACTTATATAAAATGAGAGATAACTTGTAAAACAATAATCAACGCGGTTTTTTACCGAATTTATAGTATAAAGTGCCTCTGACACAAAAAAATGACGTACTTACTTAATAATTATTAATTACACATATCAACTTCACACAAATTATAATAGCAAACAATTTAATTGGTTCAATAGGCCACTTGAGTCAAAACGAAAGTTTTTTTTGGAGTTTGTATGGAAGTACTGTCCTGTGACATTATCAATAAAGCGGTCAAACGTTGTACCATTGCTACTTAATTAACTTTCGATCAATCTAAGCTGGGTTCTATTTCTAGAATAGCATTTTATAATTTATCTTTGACCCAGTTAAATACCCTATTATGAAAAATAATTGTGTAGGTACCTACTGGTTAGTCTTTTTTGTACGATACGTACTAAGTAACCGATCAAAGTATTTTTCATTATTCATCAATTTAATTTTTAGAGGAAATTTTATTATGGAACGAGGGATAAGGCTAGGGAAAGAGTATACTTAAGTAAAGGATAGCATTTTTTTTAAAGTTAAGTATGTCAAAAATATAAAAAAGACGTTATAGGTACATTAAGCGAACTTAAGACGGTATGCAATATAAAACATTCACCTCACCAGTGGAAAAAAATATAAATTGAATACATAATTAAGTACTTAAATAAATTATTCTTAAGTTAAGTGACACATTTAAATATCTACTGAAATTATTAAAATTGATACCTACTAGAAATAATCTAGAGAGAGTGCTTTGTCAAGTAATTATATTTACAAGATATCTAAGTATAATTATTACAGTTTTGTACAGTCAGCGTCAAGTAAATAATGTGAGAAATGGTAACTTGGCGATGATTGTACTGTAACGACACCACAGAAATAAGAAATTGCCACATTTACAAGAAATCGACTGAAAGTGTGAAAACAGTTTCCGTGACCACAAAATGGGTACTAATGCACCCATTAAACAGTTTAACTATAGTTTTTACGCCTTATTCGTGGTTAACCTTTATCGGAGATACAACATAATTTTGTAAAGAAACTCACTGAATGTTAAGTATGTTGGTACGTTTGATTTAGAATACTACAATAAGTACTAAAATTATAATAACATGATACCAAAAAGGATTAGCTGGGTTCCGGCCCCATCACCAATAACTTAAATTTACAATCAAATAGTTATCAAATATTTTGTATCCAGCACTGTGAATACCATGCAATTACCCCGATTCCTGCAGACACATCCTAATTTGATTTCAAGTTATACCTGTCAATTTCGCCCAAAAAGGAAAGGGACGAATGCTTGACAAATTTTCAATTTTATAATGAATGAATAACCCGGGCGAATAAAATAGGCGTCTCGCTCTTATGCAACCCGTTTCACGTGTGCTGTTAACTTAATTCGGTCGGGTTATTGGCCAATATAAACTTATGGAAGGGTTTTTTAAATTTTTGCCTAAAATTTACGTGCGGTCCATAAATTTTATGCCTGTCGATTATCCATACCTTTCTTTTCCAGCGCATAAGAAAATGACAGGTATAACTTAAAATAAATTTAGATGATGTGTACAGGAAGCAGCACTAATAGGCCGCCAAACTCATTTAAAACAAAACTTAAAATATTTATGTAAGCATACCTATTTAAATTTTGTCTCCTTACGTCACGGATACATTTTCTTCATGCTTTGTTTAAATAACGTACAAAATTCCTCATTTCACGCATCAACTCGTCAATATTTGCTACTACATGTAGATACACATACATGCATGCATGACGCATGTGATGCAGTAATTTAACAACACCATTGTAATCCCTATAACAAATCCGTAACGAGAGTCCTTTTGGTCATAATGGCAGTAGTTTCGAGACTGACACCCTTCCTTAGATGAGGCGACGTCAAGGTCTTCCTCAGACTCAGTTTAAAATCGGTATTCTTAAACGGCGCCTCAACCTTATCTCGAAATTACTCCAGTAAGGCATGACGTCATTATTTTCGTTTTATTATGTTGGCAGTATAATATCCTCGATGCCAGTGAGTAAAGTCCTGAAGTCAAGGACATAATCGTCAACGTAAAATAACAAAATGCTCAGCTGAGCTCTATTCAAGTGGAGGAAGAGTCGAGTGAACATCTTAGAATACGGGTGTAAGTCTCGAAATTAAAATGGTAACAGGATTTTCTTTATAAAAAATTCTAGGTCTAAGCAATCTTCCACAATTATTATTCTTTCTTCAATAGATTTCATCTAAAGTTCTTCACCGTCTCTTCAAGGTCCGGCACCTATATTATTAGGGATGTTCTCTGATTGAGCATCAACCTAAATGGTAACAGGATTCTCTTTATAAAAATTTTTAGGTCTAAGCAATCTCCCACAATTCTTTCTTGAATAGGTTTAATCCAAAGTTCTTCACCTTCTCTTCAAGGCCCGGCACCTATATTGTTAGGGATGATCTCTGATTGAGCATCAGCCTCGTCAGCGTCTTTCTCTTTGGTCGAAGTGGGTTCTTCAGAGTCTGCTCTCATGAGAGCCCGGTACTTCTTGGCTATGATCTCCCAGTCTACTACGTTTTCAATGCGTGTCACATTCTGGAAGCTTAGTTGAGAGCCCAGAGGACTGAGGTGGACTACTGATAGGCGAGTAGAGTCTGGAAAGGAGAGTACCAATTAGAGTAACAGGCAGATGTTGGTAGAAGATGTTTCAGAAGAATCTGAATTTGACAACGTACTAGCTTGAACTCTATTAAGAACGTTTTAAAAAAATAAGTAAAAAAGTACGGTCATGAGTACTATTATGTACTTTGCAACCATGTCACATTAACTTTTTGATCATGTTGTTGCATCAGTCTCATGAAATGTCAAATATGATAGTGCGACAGGGTTTCTAAAGTGGGTACATGATATTGCTCATGACTGTACACCTGAACACACACCGAACCTCTTTAGGGTGATAATAAAAGGAATAAAGAAAATACTATGATCAATATTGATTAACAAATAATAGTAGATACAACGTAAGCGAAGTGAAGTCACTGCATGCATTTTTTGGAGGTATGTGACCTTATCTGTATTGGGCTGTTTCCCTTCGCGGGTTGGAATGCTTTTGTAAAAAACCGGACCTGTCAAATCTTCAGGTTAAGTAAGCGAATCCTGAGAAAAACTGGATAATGCTATGAGGATGAATATGGTAAGCTTACCTTTAGGCACCACCTGTCCCCGTTTGACCTTAGACAGCCATTTGGCTCCAGCTTTAGACCTCGCGCTGAGCTGGTCTTCTCTCTTCAGCCCGATCATGTGCACCAAGCTAGGTCGTTTCTTTTTGCTCATACGCTCCTGAAAGTGTTCACATTATTGGCATTGATGGGACTTGACAAAAATGTTTAGGAGACTGTCTCTAGTTTGATTAGAAACATGAAGACTGATTGACCTGTCTGAAAGAAAGATTTTGCTGTTGATTTCGGCAGATATCAACTTTAGAGGCCGTTGGTAACTCAATAACAACTCTGACTCCAGGGTTGTTGAGGTTCGGTTATCGACCTTAGAACCACACCTACACTTGAATAAGGTTGCTTATAATCGAATATACTAAAAAATATACCAATCATTTGTATCATAACTTGAAGCGCATGTCTGTACATCTGTGTACAATACGAGAGTAAATAGTCTGTTTTCATTGTTCGCTGAAACTAATTGTTTGTTGGTTGAAATTGGCTATGTACGTTAATTAATATGTTTGTGTAATTGAATACAGGTACCCACATAACGTAATTAAGTTGTTTTCCACAAACAACGTGGTACAGAGACAGAATATTGAACCGACTATTGTTCTACCATCTGGACATATAGGGAAGAAGAGAGATGGACACTGTATTTTGTCATCGGGATGAAAGCATTTGTTCGTGTATGATGAGCAGTGATCGGGATGGGTATTGCCATTTGCGAGATTTGTTTTATCATTGATATGCTTCCCAAATCTTGAATCTCGAAACACAATATTCGAATTTTTATTTTACATTTATGTTTTTCCATCCCAATCCAGCATAAAAGTTCTACTCAAGGTTGGTGACCAACCTCATCAACCCTGCTGTGAGGGCTGTTCTACATTAAGCGGCATTCCTTACCTTACACTTGGCAATAAGCCACATAAGCCACGTGGTAACCAGGTTGATGGGAGACGGTGCAGTGTTGGTGCGGTGCATGTTTCTAATCAACTTCGACAGCCCATACTTCCATTCGATGTCTGATTGTGCCTGCGAAATGAAGTATAAAATGTTAGAGTTATGTATTAACGACGAAGAAGCCATTTATTTTCTTTTCCTTCTTGCTTCTCAAAAATAATGCTGTTAGTTCGCGGCAACGAACACTTCAGGACCCCGATACCGACCCCGTCGGCGTGGTCGACGTGATGGAATTGTAATCCTCTCAAACGACGCCCTGAGCCGAGTTTTGCGCCCAACTGGGCATCCTCAGGCCTGTAGTCGAAAATTCTGTACCGGGTGAGAGCCTTCAGCGCTCCTCTTTTGTTCGGCCAAGTAGGTAATGCCATTTGTGGCAAATGGCAATGGCAAAATATATATAAAAAAAAGCCTCCATGTGCAAGCAACCCCAGAAAACATTTTCTTCCCAACCGCGTAGTGGACCCATGGAATAAGTTTCCAGAGTCAGTAATCAGTGCACCATCAGTGAACTCATTTAAGAATAGACTTGACGAACATTATAAAAAAACAAAAACCCAAGTGCAGTGACGTACACGCATCAGCTTATGCTGCTAGTGTACTTAATAAATAATAATAATAATAATAATAATAAATACTATAAACGTGCTGTTAATGATAACATAGGTACTCCCAAATTTATATATTGGTTAATAACCCGACAGAATTACGTTGACAGCACACGTCAAACGGGTTGCATACCAGCGAGATGCCTATTTTATTCGCCCGGGTTATTCGTTCATTTTAAAATTAACAGTTGTCAATCATTCGTTCCTTTTCTTTTCGGCGGATAAGAAAATGACGGGTATAACTTAAAATAAAATTAAGAGGTGTCTGCAGGAATTGGGGCCATTGTACTCATAATCATATCGTAATGTCTACCTTCTTTAAAAGAAAGTTCCATAACCTTACCACAAGAATTAGTAATACGCTTTTATTATACGTATACCGACCTAGCCTGGATAACTAAGGTAAGGTCTGTAGGTATGTACATAAACACTGATATTACAAAGCTAAAAAAATATATAAGATATGTTATCAAATTGTCATTATTTGAATTAAGATGGGGTCAAGATGAGTGGAGCTCGGTGGCGCAGCGGTAAACGCGCTCGGTCTGCGTTTGTTGAAGTTAAGCAACTTTCGCAAAGGCCGGTCATAGGATGGGTGACCACAAAAAAAAAGTTTTCATCTCGAGCTCCTCCGTGCTTCGGAAGGCACGTTAAGCCGTTGGGCCCGGCTGCATTAGCAGTCGTTAATAAGCATCAATCTGCACTGGGCCCGCGTGATGGTTTAAGGCCCGATTTCCCTATCCATCCATAGGGAAGGCCCGTGCCCCAGCAGTGGGGACGTTTATGGGTTGATGATGATGATGGGGTCAAGATCAAAAACTAGTTTGTTTGAAACCATTTAAACACAAGTTATACTGTTGTAAATCTTATTATATTACTTATTGTTCAAAGCTTCACCACATACTCCAACATATAAAGTGTGGGTTGTGAGGTGGATTACCGAGCCCATCAACCCTGGTGTCAGGGTTACTATTGAGCCGCCAAAGGCCCCTGACATGGCTCATGTAACGACTACTAACTTACATCAGTAATTAGTAGTAACCGGGACCAACGGCTTAACGTATCCGAAGCACGGATCATCTTACTCTCGGACAATCAGGTGATCAGCCTGTAATGTCCTATAGCCAAACTAGGCATCACAAAGTGATTTTCGGGATGTGTCCCCACCGGGATTTGAACCCGGGACCTCCGGTTGAGTTGGTCGCTAATTTTATCACATTACAATACAATACAGTACAAATACACTGCACCAAAATAAAAAAAGAAATATGTAATTACAAAAAGTCTCTTAACTAAGTACATGGCAAATGGCGGCCTTATCGCTTAAAGCGATTTCTTCCAGACAACCATTCACATTGCGCATGTTAGGCTCGCAAAATAAAATAACAGGGTCGATCAATGGCATAGTATTGTAGATATTAACTTTGATCATATTAGGAATGCAACTTTTACGCAAAGGAGATCATCGGATTTCGGCCCAGAAGTCAAAGTGCCGGCCAAAAAATAATTTTGCTATATTCCGTTAAGTCCAATAAACGTCAAAATAATGGTCATAGAAGTTTGGCGCCATACTAATAAATGTTCTAACGGTCCTTTGTAATACGCCTGTATCACTTTTTTTCCAAACGGACATAATATTTTTTTTTACAAATTGTATGAAAAATCGACCTTTTTAAAATCCAATTAAAGCCAAACTAATGGTCATACACGTTTGGTGTCATAGTAAAAAATGTTCAGAGCAATCTACTCGAAACCACTTTCAAATTTGGGCCGGCCAAAGTATGGAGAGCCGATGATCTCCTTTTTATAATGATGACTTTGATGATTTAATAATAAGGCGTGGAGTAGTTTTGAATATATTGACCGACAAACAAGGTTTTGTATTGCATAATTAATGAGGCGATTATTGTAGATGTTATATAAAATATAATTAAAATCCATGCAATACGTAAAGCCCTTAAACTTGTTTTATTTTATATATTTTTATAGAGCCTCATTTATCTACATAATTACGTAGCATAATGTGGATATTTCTTCACCATATATACAAGAATCGGAAACCATTGTCATAATATTCATTCTTATCAAAGGATGTGTTAATTGGGACATATTTTGCACCAAATAAATTTCTATTGGTTTAGTTAAAGATGCCTACAGCTTTTTTGTTGTTTTTTTTTTTTGACGTGACTTATTGTACATACATACATAAACTTACGCCCGTAATCCCTAATGGGGTGGGCAGAGCCACAAGTAATCAAAGACAACTTGCAGCCACTGTTGATACGAAGTCCAAAGATGGATATGATGAACCTTATGGTGATAAGGGATCAGCCTATCGCCCATAACATTAGTCCATCATGTTAGAGGACACAATCCCTCTGTCGGTTTTTACGACATGCCCGGGAAGAGAAGCAGCTGAACGTGTTCTATGTTTTTTATTTGCTCCCAGAACAGCATAGAAGAACTTATTGTAGATTTGCCGTAAACGGTATTAACTACTTGGCCGGACAAATGGGGAGCGCTGAGGGCTCTCACTTGGTACAAGATTTAAGACGACAGACCTGAGGGTGCCCAATTGGGCGGCTCAGGACGTCGTCTGAGAGAATACCAGACATAATACAGAGTGCAATATAAATAGTTTGTATTTTTTCTGTTGTCATTATCCTTAGTTAGAATTCACTATCAGTTTTTAAATACGTCTAGTTTGGATAGACATAAGTCGCGCCTATTTCCCACCGGAGTAAGCAGATATCATTTGCTTCGATCCTGACATACTTCTCTTGCATCCTTCACATTAACAGGTTGTATTAAATGACAGATAATTTCCAATTACTTACATAATTATTGGATAAATCTAAAAGAATGTGACGCAACTAAAAATCAAAGCTAATTATTGAGAATAAAAATAGCAAAAAATATCTGTTTGTAACTACACTCTTTTATCCTTTTGAATGTTAAATGAATTTATATTTAATTGATTAATTATTAAATAATTCATTTAATTTATATATATTTTTTAATTTGTAATTTGTATTTTTAACGGTGGCACGAGCAAGCTGGGGACAGGGAGGAGTGGAAGAAGGGAATAGAGGCTTTTGCCTTGCACTGGGACATTGCGGGCTATTAATAATAATAATAATAATTTAGCAGCCTCCGTGGTCGAGTGGTTAGAACGTTAGGCTCACGATCTGGAGGTCCGGGTTCGATTCCCGATGGGGACATTGTCGGAACCACTTTGTGATACTGTCCTTTCTTTGGTGAGGACTTTCAGGCGTGAATCACTTGATTGTCCGAAAAAAGTAAGATGATTCAGTTCAGGCTTTGCCAGTTCAGGCTTCGCCCAGTCCTGGCCGTAAAAAGCACCTCCACCAATTCGCAGTGGAGCGGCGTGGTGGAATATGTTCCATACCACCACCGGTTGATTGAGAAGAGGCCAGTGCCCGGCAGTGGGACGTGTATAGGCTGCTTATATATGTTATTTAATTTGTAATTTCATTAATTCATATATGGGCTATTTACTGTGCGCTTGTGTGACCTTGTTTAATACCAAAACTGTACCAATTACTGTTATGCTGCATATAAACACGCCGATAGCATTAAAGTAAACATAATTATGTGATAACGTTATCTTGTACCAGTCTTAAATTCATTCGTGATACCTTTACAGCAAGGTTCATAATTGGGTCGCGTACTAGGTTCAAGATAAATTATGAAATTCTGATACTAAAGAAAGACAGATCTGGAACTAACGAAAAACATTTTCTTTTTTCTATTTAATTTATTTATGAACTTTAATCAAGAAAAACGTAATAAGAAGTCCGACATTTTTCACGTTTCTCTATGACGTCACACTGTGCTATTTCACACAAATTCTACAGTAATTTTGTGTTTTGGTGTTTAGTAAAAAGTAACTGATTTGACTAGTCAGAAACTAGCCTATTCACGACAAGACACCTGCAATCATTCTCGTCTACATATGGAATAAACTTATTTTTATTAATTATAAGCTGTTACCCGCGACTATGTTCGCGTAAAACCCAACCATTAAAACTATAGAAGTTTCATGCAAACTGTTTAATTTTTGGGGTTTCACTTTGCAAAATACTGAGCATCTACGTCCTAAAGGAACCGCGATGCAAAAACGCCTAGCACTTTTAGGTTCTGAGTTTACGTGATAGATAAGTCAGACAGTCAGTTAGTGACTTTGAGAATTCAAATTCAAAAATATCTTTATTCAGTAGCTAATTTTGTTACACTTTGCATCTTTATTTTTAAATAAAGAACGTCTCATCCGCCTAAAACTACTGCAGCTTCTCACAACCTGTATAGCCGGGGAAAAGAAGCTGCAAGAAAACCTCAGGACAGGGCCCTAGACGTTCTTTAAAACCTTCGCTTTTTATTTGAGTACAAATAAGACTTTGTTTAATTGGAATCTACAACAAGGGGGCTATTCAAGTCGTATAAGATTATAGCAATCGACAGAATAATACATAATCGTTTTTTTTTGTTTAATTTTAACGAACCAAATGGCTCGGTTGTAAATAGCAAAACTTGTTTATTTCTAGTTGTTACGTTTTTTGCCCCACACACGGCAGATATACAGCGGGGCATAAGACTAGAAACCACTGCCCTATTTTTCCCTAAAAAGTAACATGGAGAGAAATGCTACACCGCCAAGAGCGTGGCTCTTTTTTGTGACGACGTTTTAATTTTGCATGTTGTTGCTCTCAATATGACAAAATTAAATGTACTTATTTACAAAGATCTGCTGGTGTTCAATATGAATTACCCACGAGTTATGACACGAGTGTGATAAATAGTTTTACTTCACTTCAAATTCGTGCACTATTGTTTATTCAATAGGTACTCTATAAAGTGTAACCTAAAAAGACCTAATGTTTTATTGCGCAAAGAACTAGTTTAGCTCGGCATGATTGTAGACCTCAAGCTTAAATTGTTTGCAAGTTGTAATGAAGCAATACTATTGAGCTAATTTGATAATATCAGCCCTAAAACCAAGTAGCTATTTCCACGGATTTTATATAGCATCTATTTACTACGCTATTTCCTTACCGATGCCTTAAGGCAAGCTCAACGACTTGAAATTACGGAAAATAATTTGAGAGGTATTTTAAAGAGGAAAGCGGAACAGGGAACTATTTTTAGACCCGAGTAGAGTAAATGGCTTAAACAAGTTTGCTATGTCCAAATCTACGTAGTACTAAAAATTATCTACGTAAATAACATTCGCTGTTTCTATTTATCGAAACCCCCGATATAATTGGCCCCTGGTCCTGTTCATTATCCCTTTTGTTGTGTTAATCAAATGTATAAAATCCTTTCACGCAGCAGTTACCTGTATTCTTTGGTAGGTGTCTGACATCATAGCAATGAGCAGATTGATGAGCACCACCACAGACACCAACATGTAGATCCCGAACACGATTTTGAAGAGATAGTTGGTCCAGGGGGGCTGCATGTCAGGGTCGTTGCGGTGCACGCGCGTCTGCTCCGTGGTCGTCTGTCCGAACACCGCAAAGAACAGCAGCTCGAACGAGAACACCGGGTTCATGGTCACTGCGAACAAACGCGAGCTCGAGGTGACACCACGTATTACCTGTATGCGCTGGTAAGTGTCCGACATCATCGCAATGAGGAGCGTTACAAGCACCACGACAGACAGCAGCAAGTAGCTCCCGAAGACTAACTTGAACAGGTTCGCAGTCCACGTGGGCCGCACCGACGAGATGTAGTTCAGGTCTGAGAGCGTGAGCTGGCCGAGAAGGGCGAAGAACAATTTCTCGAACGCTTCGACCGGTGTCAACGTCGCTAGAAGACAACACGCAAATGGACCAGGTTCTTTTTGAAAACTACTCGACATCGATAAGGGTAGAGGTAGTTCAATGCAAGGCTTCGGCAATGTTTAGTTATTATCTAACCATTCTGATCATGTTAAGTGTCGTGTTTGTGTAACTGAAAATGTTTAATCGTCTGCATCAATCTGCCCCTATGCCAAACTCGTTACTAAGACCAGACGTCTACCAATCTAGAACATCAACTAATTTGACATTAGTGAGCAGACAGGGTAGATTGATACATGTTTGTGTATTATTATGTGATACTGGTATGTTTCATAATGTTTTAAAAGTTTTGTTGTTTGTGTTTTTAGTTGGGTCCGCATTGGTAGACCATGTGAGAACTTTAATGTTTCCAGCATTGCATCAATCCACCCCGCCCTTTAAATCAGCGGTGGCGACATGTAGAGCGTGGGCGCGAGGCGCCACATCGAGGACAAACAGCCAAACATATCGAGAACAAATAAAGTACAATATACCTCAAGACGCCGGTGAACAAACGCAGGACATAAGCAGTCGCATGCGCAAATAAACTTGCTCCATCGAATGCGGTGAGGTCGGCCACTCATTCCACTAAAACTAGGATTGTGACGCGCAATGCATGTTCTGTGTCGACATCGATATCTGGAACATACGTCCAAGCTGGCGCAAGATGCCAAGCAGAAGATGCACTGTGTTGAACATTGTCAGACATTCTAACCAACGCATCACCGCTCGCGCCATAACTTACGGTTCGGCTATCGAATTTTAAAATAAACCATAAATTATGGCGAAGCGTGTTTGTAGGTATATTACAGAGGCCTAACACATTCCACGTTGCGTGTAGCAATCACAGTTATCTAACGAATATAATGTAATACATCAACGAAAATAAGTCATTAACGATGATAACATTCTCGATGTGACGAAAACATTCAAGCTTGTGAGCGGATGCATGGTTGTTGGAGACAGATGAACGAAAGCACATCGAGATATAATGCGATCATCGTGGGAGTGTGACATTATTGTAAAAATATACAATTGACCTAAACACGAGTGATCGTGTCTCTAACTCGGACTTACGTCCTCCGGGCCCTTGTTTCCGTCGGTACGACTCGCCAGACAGCGAGTCTTGCCAAGATGTGTCATATGGATATTGTCGTTTCGTTCGTAGACTATTATCTATTATGTAATAAATACATCATTAACATTTGCAATGGCTCTTTAGCTGGTCACATTTCAATACTTTATTATTATTTTCTAAACACATTTCATGAAAATTACAACATTCAATGATGGTGGTGATGATACGATGAATTAAGTGTGACAAGAAAAGGGACTCACCGTCTGCGAACAGTCTCTTTCTCGATCTTGCTGCGACTTTACTGTCCTCGGGTTTGTATATGTTTCTGAATGGCTGGTTAAGCGCCACTATATGCATAGAGAATCCAAACACGAATATCGCCAATACTGCCAGGAATCTTCCCAAGTCTTTCATAAGATCCCCGATGATAATGGCCCACGGACCAAATAGGTGATGGAAAGACAAAAAGTCCAATATTTGGACGCAAGCTAAAAGGAAAGATAATGCGAAGCACTGGTTCCTACAGTACATCAATGTCGGCCAGAACTTCGGTTGAACAAAAATCCACCCAACTACGTGAGTGGCTACACCTATCATTCCTAACAATAATACCGCTATTTTGATCCAACCCAACCCTGATTTGTCACTAGGATTAGTAAGCTCAAAGAGAAGGAGGCCGCTCAACCAGATGAGCAATAACCACTCATACCACCTAGGTACTAAACTCAGCCTGAATATAGAACTATGTATAGGAGTTATCGCTACGAGCGCTAATAATATCATAAGATATATGTGTGAAGTTAAATATGACATGAACTTAATTATTGGAACCTTATTGTATTTATGGCCTACTTGAAGAGAAAAAACCAGCCAAACTGGTGGACAAATTATAAACGCGAAAAAAAGGAACATGATTCTGACGCCCGACCATTTGAGGGCCCCCCTCCAGAGTTCCTGAAACAAACCAATCGTTGTTAGCATCACAGTAGAATATTTGGGAAGTTTCTCTAAAACAGTTGAAGTTACCTATTTTTTACCTGAAGATATCTCTGGACAACAGTGTGCGCTATGACTTCTTTTTGCTCATTCTCTATAAGCACGTCTAAAAACTCAATATTGCGGTTATCAGTAGCGGTGAGGATGTGTCCGGCTGAGTCAGCGCCAGCGGCGAGCGCCAGCAGTTCAGTGGCCATCGCTTCGCATTGTTTCCCCGCAGCTATGAGGTCTTTGGCACGCTCCTTTTCCTGTTTTGGAAAACAATAGCAATAAATTCCAATGACTCATACGTCATACTTGATCGTTCGACAGATACGAACCTTAGTGGACAAGATGATATAAATATTGGATAACTTCGCAGCTGTATCAACAGGCGCCGGCGACACCAGTACGAATTCCTCAATGGGAATATTGTTGTGATTCTTTGAACACACCATGAGGTTGTAAACAAACCTTTTGTCATCCATAAGTGACTGGGTATCGTGTTCTTTATGAAGCAAGTATTCTAATACATCGTTGTGGTTCTCTGACGCAGCGAACCAGATGGGGGCGCAGTTTAGATTGGTCTCACTTTTCGGTGACGCTCCTGATTCACAAAGTAGCTTTACAACATTTAGATGACCAGCTTTTGCGGCACAATGTAATGGGGTCCATCCATTTTTGTCCGTGGCATTGATTTCAGCTCCTTGCCCAAGTAATACTTCAACCATCTGGTAGTGTCCATGAGTTGATGCTATGTGAAGACCAGTTTTTCCGTGCCTGTCTGTGCTTTGAAGCAACTCTGCTGATCTACTTAGTAATAGACCGACGATGGACATGTGACCTCCGAAGCAAGCCAAATGTAATGGATTGAATCCCTGTAAAGTATATAAAGATGAACATTATATCAAATGTCTAAATAAGTACATAGTTACATAGAATACACTGCAGTTCTGTTAATAAAACTGAAAGAATGTGATCAAACATAACGAAGGCAATAACGTTCAAAGAAAATTACTAGATAAAACATGATGATCACCACACACGAAATGTACCTCTTGTACTTTATCTTGCTGTTAATACTTTTCTGGATCCGTATAGCAACAAAGCTAGTATAACAGTTTAAACTTTATTGGCCATGAGTGTTATAGCAACATTTTTGTCACCAACTGAACATTTTTGATTACAAATGTGTTTGCTTTTGACCACGATCTCACCTTCTATAATGTGCATAGAACTTACGTTTTCAGTAGTAGAAGCATCAGCCTGCACCCCGGCGGAGTTAAGCAGTAACCTGACGACATTCTCGTTGCCATTATACGCGGCCAGGTGTAACGGAGTTAGGCCTGACTCCGCTCCAAGTTCTGGCACTAGAGACGTCCCTGTCGGGGCCTCGGATTTGACCGTCCCAGGCACATGAGACAACAGTTCTCTTACAGTCTCTGTCAAATAAAAATGTTTAAATATTACCTACTCGTAAAGAATTGGGATTTTCACATTGTCACTAATCTGGTAATGGAAGGAGGTTATACTTTGTTGGTGGGTAGAGCAATAAGTAATCAATTGTTGAAATGAGGCTGGAGCCTCGTTTTCTGTGGCGCTTCAATACGTCAACTTCTTTCACCCTAAGGTTGCCTGGCAGAAATTGCTGTTTAGCAATAAGATCGCCTGTTGTGCGTATTTTATTCGTTTGTATAAGTCCTAAGTATATAAAGAATTATTGATTCATTGATTTCTTAACGTAGTACCTATTAACATGTACGTAGTATACGTAGTAACTATTGCTTTTCATCATATTAAATAAATTAGATTTTTTTAAAGTATCATTACGATCGTCGTTGGAAGTAATAGGTAAGTGGAATATAACAATATATTTTCCTATTTAATTATTGCGTATCTACAAATTAGCAATTAATTCAGAAAATAATTGAGATTGTTTTGTAAGTTATACACGATTTAAAATAAAAAGTAAGTAAATTAACCTGCTTGTCCATAATAAGCTGCAATATGAAGCGGCGTTAGTCCAAGCTTTTTGCTCGACGTTCTGAGAGTGTTAGTGGAGCGCATCACTTCTAACACATTGGTGTGGCCAAACTGCGCTGCTAGATGCACAGCCGTCAGTCCTTGCCTGTTCTCGTCTGTACACGACGCACCAGCTCTTACTAAAGTCCTTACTACGTCCGCGTGACCTCCTTCAGCAGCTAATTGCAACGCTGTAGAGTCATTAAGTTTATTCCGCGCACTTATAACACCAGTCCTATCAAACTTCATCAGTTCTTCAATCACTTTCACTGAACCCTGAATTGCAGCAATGTGAGCACAAGTATTGCCATCCTTTGTTGTCGCCATTACTAAGTTAGGATGTTGCTGTAGAAATAGCTGCACTACTTCAGAATTGTTATTCTGCGCCGCTGCATGTATAGGCTTTTCACCCGATTCATCAGTGGCATCAATATTAGCGCCAAGCTCAAGTAGAAGTTTACACACTTCTATCTGACCACTGGCTGCAGCTAAATGTAAAGGGGTCTGCTTTTTTAACGTGAGAACGTCTATCACAGCATTGTGGTCTCTTATTAGAAACTTCACTAAATGTGTATAACCGTTCATCGCGGCTAGATGCAGAGCCGTTCGACCGTTTCTTGCTTTTGAGTTAATGAAGGCTTTATTTGTTAACAACGCGTCACAAACTTGCAAATAGCCGTGTTCAGCAGCCAAGTGTAAAGCTGAGCGACCTTCGATATCGAATACGTCCACTCTAGCATGGTTAGAGAGCAAAGTGTTGACAAGTTCCATGTGCCCTCGGTGACAAGCGATAAGCAAAGGAGTCCAGCCTATAGAGTTTTGCCTGTTCAACGCTCTTCCGACGTCAGAAGCTGACATGTGTTGGAGCATTTCTACCATGACCTCATTGTTACCAGCCATTGCACAGAAGTGGAATGCCGATTCGTGGTTGTGCTTTGTTTGTAAGTTGACATCAGCATTATTTTCAATAAGACATTTCACAACTTCTCTGTCTGCTGAAGGTATTTTGACTTCTTCTTTGGTAATTTTGCACGAATAATGTAAGGCACTGGCGCCATCTTCGTCGACCGTGTCGATATATGAAGTAGCAACACTTTCGCCTTTACTGTCTTTGACGAACTCTATGAGGTGCCGGACCACATCTGGCTGACAACTTCGACACGCCATGTGAAGAGGGGTTTCACCGGACTGAAATAAAAGCAATATGAATAATCCTAGTTGAAACATGGTTATTATAATATGGGACTTAAACATAGCTTTCGGGAATTGGGTGTATATATTATACATCTCTGTCTACTCCCTCGGGGATATAGGCGTATTGCTATGTTATGTTATAATAAGTAACCCTAGTTAAAAATGTTCAAATAAGATTTTTTATATATCAAATCTTTTTATAATAAGTATTTATTTTTCTCGAGGTTATATGACTTCATTTCGAGGCTCAAGTCCCTTGCTTTTTCTTAGGGTGGTATTAATAAACTAATCTCAGCTGAGACTGTCCAGAACTGTCAAATTGACATGATCTTGAGGGCAGTCTGAGCTGAGATTAGTTTATTAATACCACCCTTACACGCTACACAGTAAAACGTTGAATGATACCTTGGTTTTCCTCAAAGGGTCTCCGCCGTCTTCTAACAAGAGTAGCAGTGTTCCGAGGTTTCCAAACTTGGCTGCCACGTGTACCGGCGTCATACCATCTTCTGTGGCTTTGTTTGGCCCTGCTCCTGACTTCAGCAGCATCAACGCACATTTATCACCTGAAATATAATAATCTTTGGCTGTTTATTAACATTCTATTGCAAATCTTCGACTAGATGGGTAATAATTTTTGCTACAGTAGAAATTTCGATTCTTTCGATTCTGTTTCATTACTTGGTTGTAGCGTCTTCGGAATACTCAAAATTGGATGATGGAATTACGGATTTGACATATCTGCCTGTCTCTACTATAATTAACCTGTATTAATCTGTATTTATCTGTGTTGTTCTAATAATAAATATTATCTATATTTCTTAATTGTTTTACTACTGAGTAAAACAATAACCTAACCTTTCAGCTTCCCATTTCCCACAACCTTTGGCAGACTGCCACCAATTTGTGCAGTAAGATCTGTGCAGTGTACTTCTAAGATCGTCATACCATCGTCATCGGGATCTACCTCGTCTTTCATACTTAATTTGACTGACGTGACTTACTGAAGGAGTTCATTGCTATGTGAATGTTTACCTTCAGGTATCCTAGCGGCGATATGCAGCGCCGTCTCCCGCTGCTTGCCTCCTCTCACGTGGACATCAGCTCCGTACCCCAGCAGAGTCTCTACTACTGCCGGCTTGCACGACTCCACTGCTATGTGGAGAGCGGTATAGTTATCCTGTAATGGCATACCAGAAATGGTTTGAGCATTTGTTTAATTTACCTGAGGCACTTGGGCAACTGCGATACAGGGTGAACTCTAGAGCAGGGCTCACTGTTAAACAATTTACATTATGCTTTGATTAATAAAAAAATATTATTATTATTTATTGGAGTTGCCGATACTGATTGAAAGATTTGGTGTTTTCAAGTATTTTTTGAAGACTCCAATAAATTGTCCCCGGCCAAGAAGTTAATAAAGCCCACGTCAAAAAAATATCAATAAATTGTCATTAAAAAGAAACATTATTGTAATTTAGTGAAAAAATATAACTTATCATCAATAACTTAACATCACGCCTATATCCCCCGTACGGGTAGGCAGACGTGTAGTGTGATATATATACCCACTCATAAAGAAAATAGTTCAAGAGATCTAGTAGTAAGTAGAATAATCAACTGAACTGTGGTCAGTTTAAATATCGAATAACATTGTGTTTATTATTTTTTTAATTATTGTTTTTGTCATCCAAATTTGACTGGTCTGTCAGACTTGGCTGCAGATCGAAACTAAATTTGGTTTTATGAACCGAGTTGCCTCGATAAATCACAATAGCAAGAATTCATATTTACTAATGGCGCACATTACCAATGGGTGGTTGTCTCGCAAATTGTAACTTGCAGCGTTGCAATGGGGTGCAATTTAGAATGGGATGCAACTTGGAATACAGCCAGTTTTACAATGATTCTTAAGGCTTTAAATAAGTTTTTTCGTAAAATAACTCTTTTTTTACGATATTTTAATGAACGTTTTTCCGAATTGTTTTCTGTTTATTCATTCAATTGTTTTTGAATAGGTTTTTTATAATGACATTTACTATCTTGATTGGGGTTAAATTAAAACAAGAATTCAAATACTTAAAGAAAAGAGGATAATGTTGTAAGGGACTGTACAGTCCCTTAACTCGTGACCGTACGGTCACGAGTACTAATATGTATAGTATACACTTTGAAACCATGTCACATTAACTTTCTTGACAATTTAAACCGTAAGTCTCATTAAATGTCAAATATGATAGTGCGACAGAGTTTTAAAGTGGGTACATGATATTGCTCATGACTGTACCTATAACTATGGTGTGGACAAAATGACGATGCTATCCACATTCGTCGTTTTAGGGTCAATATTAAAGGTAAAATTACACACATACATACATAGGACCACGCCTATTTCCCGTAGGGGTAGGCAGACGTCACGGAATTTTCATGTACTACTTAAACGTACACGGCGTTCGCTTCTTCCACTCTTATCAAAGACTTCATATATGCTCGCTGGTTTAGAGCACTCTTACTCTGGCCCTAAGGCTTAGAATAAGAAATAATACTACGTATAGAACGGCAACTCTCTGCTCCCCACCAGCGGCTGAGCTAGGTTTACCTCACCCGCCCTTGGTCTTATTTGAGGCGTCGGACGTCACACACACAGATGCGCGTGTACGATAACGTCAATGTGTAGTGTCTGTGTAAAACGAGGTTTATTGTATGAAGTATCCGGGATGTTAATTTCTTCTCCTTTTTTCAGAATTGTCTGCTTTTAACTTTAGGATGTTCGGAATAAGTACTGGATCAAGGATACTGTACTAACTACTCACATTGGTAGTAACATCTACACTTTCTCCTTTCTGTAGTAGCGTGTTTATGATCCCCACGTGGCCGTATCGTGCTGCAGTGTGTATACTCCTGGCTCCGTCCTGAAACGTGACAAATGAGGGAATTAACCTTTTAATTTCTCGCTCTTTGCAAAAAAAAATACGTTAAACGCTATACCTAAATGCTGTAATCATGTAGGTGAGTGACGGGCTTAGTAATTTACTTGACAAGGGAAAGTTTTCATCCCCTTTTCGTCCCCTTAAAGTGTATTTTCCGGGTTAAAAACCATTATATATTATATATTTATAACAATAGGGTCCCGTTACGGTAGGTACAGAACCCTTAAAACGTATATAGATGCTATACATGAACTCATCGACAAAGTGTAAAAGTCCAATCAGTTTCTTGCAAAGACACCTACAAAAACATTTATTTTATGATGACTAATGGTTTACAATTTCACTGTTTACAAATAATTCTCTGGGTTCGCTGACTGCACTTTTGCTCTTTGATTGTACTTACCTAACAGAATAAAAATGGAACATACTTACATATTAAAAGTTTATAATAGGACGAAGACCACCAGGGGGTTAAAATGGCCACATCGAAGCAATTCATCTAAAGCAATATTGCAATTTGACATTTGCGCATATAACAGTCAGTGCGCAATGCAAACAAATGCCAAATAGCAATATTGCTTTCTTAGATGAATTGCTTCGAAGAGGCCATTTCTTCCCCAGTTCTTAGAAGACAATACAATACAATACAAATACAAATACACTTTATTGCACCAAAATAAAAAGAAATAATTACAAAAAAGTCTCTTAACTAAGTACATGGCAAATGGCGGCCTTATCGCTTAAAGCGATTTCTTCCAGACAACCATAAGGTGAGGAAAAAGGTAAAAAAAAATAAAAAATTGAAAGATTGCGGGTACAAACTATGCATACAACTTAACAACAAATACATGCAAATAAATATATAAAATACTTACAAATATAATATATACCTAACCTATATACATAACCTAGCATATATACCTACTTATATAAATAGTACACACAAAATACCTAATAATAAGCAACTCAAGAGATTCAGACGATGACACTTCATTATAAAAACAGAACCATTAACAATTCTTCCTTTAAAAAAAAAAAAAAATAAAATAAAAAAAAAAGGATATAAGAGTAACCTCGGAGTACATTCAAGACACAAAAAAAAAAGGAAAATAGAAAATCTATAAATATACATATATAAAAGCAGTAAATAATAATTTATGAGTAACCACACTGACGTTCAAAATAATAACGAAGAAGATTTTGAAAAATATGCAAGGATTTAGAAGACGAGTAGATCATGAAAGGATTAGGAGAATATGAAATAGAGAATCCGATACAAATTCACATTTCTAAATCAAATGCAGAATTAATAAGACTCTGGACATTGATCACAAAAATATTGCATAAATACCAAAAACAACAACAATATGACGTAGTATCACGCTCATATCTCCAAAGGGGTAAGCAGAGGTATACAGTTTATAAAACCAAAGCTACATAAAACACCATCGGCTCGAAACAAAGTTCATTAAAAATCTTACGGTTGAAAAAATGTAGCCATAGTAATGTGTAACTTGAGGATCGCGTGATAGCTTGTAACATAAGAAATGATTGCCTTGCGCCTTCAAGCGCTAAGCGAATGCAGTGGAAAATTATGAATTAATATTGAATAGTGCACTGTGGAGGAGCTTGGTGGCGCAGCGGTTAACGCGCTGGGTCTGCGATTGTTGAAGTTAAGCAACTTTCGCAAAGGTCGGTCATAGGATGGGTGACCACAAAAAAAAAGTTTTCATCTCGAGCTCCTTCGTGCTCCGGAAGGCACGTTAAGCCGTTGGTCCCGGCTGCATTAGCAGTCGTTAATAACCACCAATCCGCACTTGGACCGCGTGGTTATTTAAGGCCCGATCTTCCTATCCATCCATAGGGAAGGCCCGTGCTCCAGCAGTGGGGACGTTAGTGGGCTGGTGATGATGATGATGAGTGCACTGTGGCTTTGATTTTAAGCCAGTAGAACAACTGCCTTTTTACAACTGGCCGCTTTTCTTTTTCTCCACATTTTATAGCAATTTGGAGAACTGTCAAAATTTACGAACACTCAACAGGGCTGCCGGCTACAGTTGAGTTTCTAGTTTTTAATCTCATTCAGAGTAAAAAATTGAGACCACTCAGTTTTACCTGGGTTGCAACTAACTTGTCTGTTGCGAGGTGTTGTTAACAAAAATCATATTTGTCAGTGTTATTTTTCAAAAATGTACGTGATTTTCACTATAAGGCGATTTTATACTCAATATTTAAGGTCGTACAAAAGTCACCTAACCACGTTTTCATGACTAACGGCTTCGTTTCCGGCGTTTTCAAGGTTCCACCCCCGTGACTTACTTAGATTAGAAATTCTCAATGAGAAAGTACCTCGAGCCGTGTCCGAATTTCTAAAAATGTGATTATAAATAGGCCGCGTATAATTTTGTACTAAAGAGATAATTTGTAATTGCAGCGTTTTTATGTATTTTAAAAACGAAATTGGTATACTTAATTCCGATTATGGTTGTACAGTAAATAAAAATATAACATAACGTAATATCACGATAAAATAAATTATCAATACCAAACAAAAAAAAAAAAAACTAGCAGTAAAGTACTTAATGTACGGCTTCGAATAAACACCCAACGTGACTTCCAGTGAAGGAAGCCTTTTAATAAAGTTTTAATAGCGGAGGTCCCGCGATAATAGTCAGAGATACAAAACTTCTCACTTCCACTATTTCATTTCAATTGTATTCCCGAAGGCAGACACAGGTAGACAGAGATGTGACAGTACAGCTATGGTAATATGGGCGAGCCTATCGCCATCAAGGCATTTAACGGGTATAAATCCCGGAAACCACGCGACATCAATTATCTATAAAAAGATACCTAGTTAAAAATAAATCCAGTTTGTGATGGTCACTCCGTTGGTACTAATATAGTATAGGTCCATTTTAATGGATCATTATCTGACGTTTCTTTAAGCACATACCTACTTAGTTATAAGATTTCATTTTCCTTGCTGGCACCAGTTTATTATGATTCTGACGGTGTCATTAAATTTTATCTAATATTAAATTGACCCTACTGTTATATTTATATCGACAACGTATGCAAATCATCATCATCATCTACCTAGCCGTTTTACCTAACTTAAAGATTTGACAGGTTCGGTTTTTATAGAAGCGACTGCCTGTCGGACCTTCCAACCCGTAAAGGGAAAACTAGCCCAGTACAGGTTAGGTCACCTACCTCCGAAAATGCATTTCTCGGGAAGTTGGGTTTCTTCACGGTGCAAACTATTAAAAAGATACTTTACTTCCTTTTTTTGTTATTCTGGGAAAGATAAAAAGTAGCAAGACCTTATCAGTGGACTTCAAAAATTTGGCGCTACCAAAACTTTTTGGAAGCATTTTAAAGAACTAAATACTTAGATGTTATCTAACGATTTTTTCTTCTGCACCGAAGCTGTTTGCCACGAGGTACCCAAGGTTATAGAAAATTACATAACATAAAAACCACCTCGCGAAATTGTTTTACCCTGCAATAAATGGAACGTGTTTTGTACTTAGACATTTATTTCCGATTTCAATTCTTTTCTAACATTTTTAATTAAAAACATTATCTAGTTACCTTTTAAATCTATTATATATTATGTAAGAAAAAATTGAAGGGAAGAGAGGTAGGGGTAGACCCAGGAGAACATTTATGAAACAAATAAAAGAGAAGGTGCAGGTTGTGTCGTATCAGGAGGTGAAGGTTTTGGCGGGAAGAAGAGAGGAATGGCGATTACTCCACCGACAAGAGCGAAGCTCTTAAATAAAGAGAGAGAGAGAGAAGGATCGTAAGTACCACGACATTATTGATAAGCTAACATTCAGAAGTATACAGGGTGTTAGTGACATCGTAACGAAAACTTCGAAGGTTGATTCAGATCATGGTTCTGAGTTGATATCAAGTGGATTTTTCCGTTGTCTTCTTAGTATTAGTTACGATGTCACTAACAACCTAGTAAACTTAAATAATACGCCTAAAAAAAAACTACGCAGGGGCCTAATATTCCTCTAGACATGAAACTCCCTTCGGATCACTTCACTCCTATTATTAGCTATATTAGTATTAACTAATACCAATAGGATCCGAAGTGAGGATATTTGAGATGACAATCAAAAATCTGAACAGGATGAACATTAAAATTGAATTTAAAAACTGACATTTTGTGTTCCAGCATCAAGTTTGAAATGAAGACATTCCGTCAGAAGAGTTCAAGCAACTACTCCAGCAACAGTTCCCACTAACTTCTCTCAGTCACTCATTTGATTGACACTTGATTTGGGCATTTAAATAAGCGGCGACCAGATGATAGATCCATAGATGAATAATATGTTATTATAGTTATCTTAGACCTCATAGTTAAAGATAAAGCAAGCAAAAAAAGGTACCTTATTTGGCATGTGAAGGTACACTCCTTTCTTGAAGAGCATCATGGCGCAATCCGCGTGTCCGTTGAGGGAAGCAATGTGCATGAGAGTGCTTCCGTCCTTGGTCCTCTCGAAAATGGATGCCTTGAACTTATCAGCTAGAAGCTCGATGATGCCCGCGTGTCCGTTCTCTGCTGCTAAATGCATTGGAGTCCGATCTGGAAGGGTAGATTGATGTGAAGTTATTTTAAAATGTTTTCTCTATTAAAGCATGTATGGGCACTCCAACAATAGTGCTAAGTAGTGTAAAATGCAATGTTAAGCTATTTGGGGATGAATCTTTTATAAAAGGAGAAAAGAACAAATGTTTACCTTTGAACACTTTTTAACGTGAAACGAAGAAGTGAGAGAAATGCATCCAGGGTTGTACGTTTGTAAATCTCTATTTTTAGGAACATTTAACGACATACTTCGCTCAAGCTTAATTTTGATTTGGTTACAAGCTTAAACTACAGGTACACGCTACTCCGGAAACTTAGATACAGATATTTAAAAGAATCAAGTTATCTCGTTGATACAAATGATTTTCTTCTTTTAATCTTTTTGTCCCCTGTTGTTGAATTTCCACACCTCGCGATCTTTTGGAGTCTCTGTAGCTTGCTCTCATGACATGATACAAACGATCTGCTTTTATAAAATCTCATAAAACAATAACAAGTGTCATACCTTCATTATCAGCAATGCCAGCATTAGCTCTGACTCCGTAGAAATATTTGACCAGAGGTTCATCTCCCTCCGCGGCGGCGATGTGTAGGGGGGTTTGACCAGCGCCGTTGACAGCATCTACCAGGGCCCCATAGTCTACCAGGATCCTCGCCATGTCTACGTCACGTCTCCTGGCTGCTAGGTGCAGGGCCGTGTCGCCGGCAGGAGTCGACGCCTGGAGTTGGGTCTTTTTTTAATAAAACTATTAATGGTATGTTTGATGATGATGATGCTAATGAAGAAGATGATCGTAAAGATAATGATTTTGCTATTATGTTTGAACATCTGCTCTGTTACCTCATTACATTAATAATGATAAATAAATAGACGAGAAACAGTTACTTGAACTGGGTAAGGAGTTGTATGATTTTGTCATGGCAATAAAGCAAAGAGTGCAGTGTTGTAGTAAATTGAAAAAGTTTAATAAAACATGTGTTACGGGATATACTTAACAAGAAAGCATACGTGACTAATAACATGGAGAAAAATAAAATACTGGTAAGTAATAATGTAAAGAGCAAAGGGGATATTTAAGAGAAATGTAAAGTGGGTGGAGACGGAAGAAAATCTGAGAAGGCTAGAATTATCAGTGCATTACTTTAGTTTGAATGCACGTAAAATAAGCGAAAACAAAAAGTTAACTTGATCAATAAATTCTCAAGCAGATCTTTCAAAACTGTCATGAACTTTGTTGTAAGTAATGAGAAAAAGATGTAAAAAAAATCTAATCAAAAGACAAAGTTTGTAGATAAACGGAGGAATCGATGTCATTTCTTCGTCCACGTCTTTGTACACAGTTTTCTTTTTCATTGTAAAGGAATTACTTAAATTCTCTCACTTTTCTTCTGAAGTAAAACTAGTTCACTATTGTAACAGGCTAGCAAACTTTCCGAAAGAGAGCGTTGTCTCTCGAAATGCATGTAATGTCACCGTCGCGTGACAAAACCAAAGAAAACTCTTACAAAACTTTCCAAAAATGTTGTTGAAATGTATTGATTTTGGTGTTCAAATTGATATTACCTACAGATAGAAATGGATTGGAGCAAAATTAGATTAAATGTTCCTTTAAATGTGTTACAAAATAATAAAAGCAGCGATCCATCGTAACGTCGACTGCATGTTGCAATTCAGTGACGACGCGGCGCAAACTGTCTGTTACTCGCCTGGCGCAATATGACAAGCAATCACGTTTTAATGCTCATCGCTAGTAGCGAATGATCAGGCGATAAACACATTGCCTGTATATTGCAGTCAGGCGTTTGACTTACCTTGAGTTGCTCGGCGGTCTGCGCGCTGAGCAGCTCGCGTACCATACTCTGGTTGCCGGCCTCCACCGCCAGCAGTAGCGGGATCTTCCCCCTCTGGAACACCATGTCGCGAATTAGCTTTTTCCATTCCTTTTGTTTGGCGCGCTCCTTGTTGAGCTCGATGAAGCTGAGCTCTAGTTTCTGGAGATCTTTGACTTGGAGGTTGGCGGGAGGGCTCCGCACGGAGCGCGTGCTCAGGTTAGCACTCCGCGGTGCTTCCCGCCCCTCCGCCATGGTGGGGCCGCACTCTCCATGCGGTGGACTGGCTCTGACTAGACACCAACTCACGCTAGTTGCGGAATACCACTGCACGAATCGCTTCCAAACTGTGACACCACAGACAATTTGCAACGTAAAGTCATACCAATTTTCGTAGGCGGTTCGACAAAACACAAAATCGATCGACTATCGTGCTCAGTCGATTGAATAGATACAAAGCGATTCTAGTCGTTAACGCCAAGTGCTCACAGGATGATACGTACTTGCTCGGCCATTGCGCCACTACCGACACAAAGGACGCGGCTGAGACATGGCAGAGCTGCCTTCCTTTGGTCGTGCCCAAGGACCGACTGAGACGTATTGTATTAAAATTAGTAATTTTGAATTTTAGCGGTGACGTTGTAACTAATATTCCGCGAGTGATTTGCATTGTAAATTCGCGTTGTGACGTTTGCGGGGGCTAAAGCTCGCCGGATAATTAGCTAGTTTCTATTCGCGGGGGGGTGGGCCGTCGCGGAGTGCCGGAATGTCCTTAGCAGCAGCCTTGGGCCGGCGTCCGCCGTTTCGGTTGCTGCAATTAATATTCGTCAAGATGGTGTGGTGTGTTACGTGAAGGCCCGCCTTATTCGGGAGTTTTAAAACTTTTTATTGCTTTATTGAATAGTAGTTTGTTGGAGGGGGCTTTGTTTACCGGCGGTTGAGGGCGTTGTTTCGGGGGTAGTATCTCGCCGCGGCGCGTGGTGGTGCCAGGCGGCCGCCGCTGCACGCGATCTGCATCCCGACCATCCTACTACCACTCACAACCGATCACGACCCCATACTCATAACAGTAAAGTTCAAAATTTATTGCTTCGAACCGGCATCGTAGAGCGTCATGTAATTTACAATTTTGCAGACATTCCTGTTTCAGTTGCGTAGCGGTTGACGAAATTTAACTATGAAGGTTCATCGACCTATAAAAATCTAAGAAAATATTGATGACCACGAGTTTATTTGTAGCCAGCAAGGGTAATCAGCAACCGACTTCTGGTTTTTGAACTTTTAACATAACAAAAAAGAAAAAAAGAAGAAAAACAATTTGAATTCTGAATCGACATTTACACCTCTAACTCTTCAAGCTCAACCTGGGAGTCTCATTGGGTACTCATTATATCTGGCTGTATTTGTGTAATTAAAACACTAATAACGGGTTCTTCCCGCGTTTAAAGCAGGGATATAAGACTCGCCCATCATCCCGTCATCACGTCATCCCGTGATCATGGCACTTGCAACAGTGTCGAAATATCGGCAGTCAATCGCGGTAAGAACCCGTTATTATGTGTTTTAATTATACTTAAAACTTAAACTTAAAACAATGTATTTATGTATTTAGTTCTATTTAATACAAGCACTCACCCCATCAGGTCGGAGACGTATGTCCTTCCCCGCGGCTGTGAGCAGGGCTCGCAGGATGCTGGTAGCTGTGCCAGTCTGTCTGCTGGCCACCAGGTGGACTGCTGTTTGTTGACGACTCTGTGTATAAAACAACATACAAAATACGCAATTTTATAAAATACAGCTTGATAAGAATGATAGCTGCCAGAACAAGGGGTATAAAAAACCATATTGAAGTAAGTAATTCGTCTGAAAAAGCAATATCGCTATTGACAATTAATTGTCAAATACAAATTGATTTATTTGTGAAACACAGGCACACTGCGCAGTTAATTAAATATAAGCAAAAGTCAAGTTGCAATATTGCTTTTTTAGATGAATTGCTTCAATGTACCCTTTTTAGACGCCTTCTACGTTTCTTTAATGTCTTTTTCGTACTTGGCCGAATGGTAGACTTCTGTCATGTTTTCATTCTAATCCTGATACGACGTGCGGCAACACTAATACGTTTTTTTTAGAATATTGATTACTATGTCAGAAAAAGGTAGATTTTTTTCTTTTCAGACCCTGACTTCCTTGACATGGGACCACTTTGGGAATATCTCCTTTCGAACAAAAAAGAATTATCAAAATCGGTTCATACACGACGAAGTTATCCCCGAACAAACATAAAAAATATACGGTCGAATTGAGAACGTCCTCCTTTTTTGAAGTCGGTAAAAAGGTAGATTGTTTTTGAAAATTTTGGAGCTTGGTTAACATGTTTTGAAATTATAGAAGTTATGAAGAAAAATCTACCATATCTATTCTAGGGTAGTAATTAATATGCCACACAAAATGAAAAAAGGAGACACCGTGTACTTACGGAATCGGATCGGCTCCGATGCATTGTACTTTAAAGTTTGGAGAGAGGCTTCATTCCAAAATTAAATTATTTGCAAGAATATTTCCAAATAGCTGTTTACACGCTCAGAGACAGAATATTACGTATATATTTGATAAACAACGCCCGCGTAGTCCCACTATAACATTACTGGGTATTTTAATAACGGAAACGTCCTATAAAGATGTTTATTATGATGAAATACAACATTGTCTAAAAAATCAATGTGTGAAATCTCGAATGAAAAAAAGAACAAGTTTAGGATTTCAATAACATCCTTTTTGGCGATTCTCACACGACGCTATATGTATACCGTATACACAGGCAGACAGACAGGCAGATACGGTGAACCGGATTTTGTAGCGGTGAACCGCGCAGCGACGCGGTTGCTCGCTTGTCCGCGCGGATTACCGGTTTATAAACAATAATTCAACTCTTTTCATTTATTAAATTTTATAACCTAAGAGCACAAACATCAAATCGTTATAAAACAAATAGCAGTAATATTATTATAAGTAATTCTCTTATATAAAAAATCAGTAAGTACTTAATTTTTTTATGCCGTAGCCCACGGTGATCCGTGCGTTTTATATACCGGTTAATATGATACCGTTTAGTCCCGAGGACCTTCTGCCCAAAAAAGGCGGTCCGTCCTATGGCAAGCATCAACTCTAGCGATGGGTAGCTCTGCATTCTTTTCGTTCTGCGGCAATTTGGAATCGCGCGCGGCCCTATTTCACCGCCTTCTAGTCGCTTTAATCGACAGAGACGACATTATGCTCACGCAAAGGAGTGAGCGAAAGCGATAGCTACGCTTGATGTTGCTTGTAGTAAGTACTTATGGCGCTAGTCCGAACGGCACGAGCACCGCTCATCCGCGCGTATAGGCGGTGTTCGCGTGTTAGACATTAACGGGTAATGTCAATTGCGTCGGAGCGCGGCGTAGCGTCGTGTGAAAATCGCCTAAAGGTGTTGCTATACTAAAATGATTAAGTACAACATAGTCTAAAAAAACATATGGTAAAAACTGTAAACAACAAAAAATAACCATTTTAAAATAACCATTTTTGGTCTTGCTAACTAAGCCAGTTTAGGAGATTAGTTTGTTTGTTACTGTTTAATTTTTATTAGTTTATTAGCTAGTTGAGGAGAGCTCATTTTATTTGGGAGATTTTTTTTCTATTGAATCAGTAGTTGTCCTAGGTATTACGTAATAGAAGAACCATCCTTACCCCTCCAGTGGCGAAAGGATCAACTCCTCTTTTGGACAGTAGTAGTTTGACGATGTCTTCCCTCGAGTACATAGCCGATATATGCAGCACATTGTAGTTGTCCTGTAACAAAATATTACAATTAATAATACATTATTGTTTTTCTCTAGGAACTTAATTACATTTAAATTTTGTGCCGTTTACATAGGGCAGTGGTTTCCCTCTTGCATTCCGCCCCGCAGTATTCTGTCTGACGCGAGCGGGATGGCGCTTAGAGTACAGTCATGAGCAATATAATGTACCCACTTTAGGACTCTGTCGCACTAACATATTTGACGTTTAGTGAGACTACAGTTCAATTTGTCAAAAAAGTTAATGTGACATGGTACCAAAGTGTATACATATTAATGCTCGTGACTGTACTCTATTTTCAAAGCCGTACTAGGACCTCCGCCTCTGAATAGTACTGACAGTTACTGCTGCCCTCTGTCAAGTTTGACTAGATCTACGCCACCGAAAGTATGAGTAACTCTTCCGGCGACGACAATGAATCCATTTGTTTAACATTAACATCAAAATATTTACTGGACATGGGAAGAAACGTAAAAATTAATATTGTACCAAATCATTTCTTCTTCTGAAAGCTCGGTGAGGTGAGGTTCTTAGTTCATATTGCGATGTATGTAACTCTGTGAGCTTATGTTCTTCCATTGTAGGGCTACAAGTTGTCTATAAGTTATCTTAGTTTATTTGTGACTCTGCCCACTCCATTAGGGATTACGAACGTGAGTTTGTGTGTATATATGTACTTCTTCCTCTGGATGACCGATGATGAGTCTTGCTATACTCCTTTAACACTTTCAGGGGCAGAACGTCTAATGACGTTCAGATTCCAAGGTGTCATACTATGTATTATGAACCATCAATGACCCATGGTTATTGCCCGTGAAAGGGTAAATCTTAAATGGCCGTAAAACGCAAAGTACTTCATACTCTCTCTCTGTTCGATCTACGCACGCAGATGGTATCTCAGGTAAGGGACGAGATTTTTGTATGGAGTGTCCAGGGTATGACTATACTAACCGTCCTATTCTTAGCAAAATAAACTCAGTAGCTATAAGAACAGTAGCCTTCGCTATAGATTGAACATACAGCGTATGTAGACGAACATCGCGTGTTCGCTCTTGACTTCCTATACCTTGGACGCGTATATTCAAACACCTTGCTGATTTCTTTTTAATTAAAAATAGGTTGGTTGGTGGTTGGCTGGCGGGGTGCCACTGCGCACTCTTTCGGGGATATAGGCGTGATATATGTTTATGGAAAAATAGTTTTGACCACAAACCTCACCTGGTAAGTGAAGATGTGTAAGTAATTTTACCTTTTACCAGGTTTTAGGGTATTGGACGGGATTTCCCTTCGTGCTTTGGAAGGTCACAGAGGCAGTCGCCTCTGTAAAAAACCGGACCTGTCAAAATCTTCATGTTAGGTAAGCAGGTCCTGTACGTCCATCGTTCATACATGGCGCTATCTGATTATTGCGGCGTCTATCTCCTTACGGCAACCCACATTTACCCAACAAAATTACATCCATATTATGTTAGTAAAAAGTGACTTATGAAACTATTGTTAGTAATGTAATTATATTTTGCTCGCATTCATGACCATGACGAGAACGGGTAAGTTCCCGTGATGATCACCCTACGCACAAAACATCTCCAAAGCGGCGATGTGTATCGATCAGCTAATGTCTTCAGGATGCTGGTAGTGCAGTGCAATTGTTTTAGGATCCGGCCAAGTAGTTAATGCCATCTGTGGCAAATCTATAATAAGTCACGTCAAAAAAAAGTTGTTTTAGACGGATGAGACGATCGACAAAATAAATATAAGTAGGTATGAAAATGTACGATATAAAGTGTCTTTCGTCAGTTCTAACGAGTAAGTATACTCGTAAAAGTGTACTTTAAACCAGCGCATGCCACTATGGCGGTTTGACCCGATGCCACCCGGGTTATAGATAGCACTTGCAGTAACTCGCTGCAGTTACCCTTCAGGCTGAGAATTATTTCCTCAGTGCTTGTGTGAGCACGAGTGTTGACTACGCATTTAACTAGCAGTTTACCTAACTGATGGGAACTAAATTGCGTTGTCTTGATATAGCTTAGGCTCAGGCATTGTGCTGTAAACGTAGGAAAACAAATGCTTGTGTACATACACGTTGTATGCAAAGTGTTAGTGTAACGCGTACTATGGGGGATGATTTAGACCATGATTTTGAGTTAAGATGAAGTAGCCATTGGTCCCGGTTACTACTTACTGATGTAAGTACGTAGTCGTTATATGAATCATATCAGGGGCCTATGGCTGCTCAATAAAAACCCTGACACCCGGGTTGATGGGTTTGGTAATCCACCTCACAACCCACACGATAGAAGAAGAGAAGAAGGTTACGGGAATTTTACGTCGTGAATAATAAGCTGAATCACCCCTCTCAGTATTTGTTACGATGTCACTAACATCCATATACGTATATATAATAATATGGCTATCTGTATACATACAGGCAGTTTTGCAGGCGGTTGCAGTTCTATACTTTTGCTATGGAAAATTCCACTTGATACCAACTCAGAATCATGGTCTGAATCATCCCTCAACGTTTTCGTTACAATGTCACTAACACTCTGTATACAGTAAGCGGCTGGAGCAGAAAAACCGAGGACCTAGCTCAGTGGCTTGCCATAGGATCGGCCTATTTCCAAACATGCATCTGAATTATTTCCATATCTTCTCGGAATGGAGAGTGTAAGGCAGAATCTGTCGCTCCAGCACCGTGCGCGGCGCGAATTATATCGAGGGCTTCGACCAATAGCCGCACGTCGTTTATCTGCGTAGATAACATTCGCTGCGTCTATTGGTCGAAGCTCTCGATATAAGTCGCGAAGCGCTCGGCGCGGTTGCTGTGCCGTGGAGGCTGAATAGAGTCAAAGATAAATTACAAAATCTGTTTACCCCGGCGGGAAATAGGTGTGAGTTTATGTATATATGTGGGATTGAAATTAATCACGTTAAGTCATTGGGCCCGGCTATTGGCCGTAAATGCATGCATGAAGTAACTTCGATAAGAGTAGAAGAAGCGAAAGTGGTGTGTTCTGACACATAGTAAGTCAAATTCCGCAGTCTCTATCTGTCCTATCTACTCAGCCTGTATCCACCCACTGATGGGTATAGGCCTTTTCTTTCACGCCCACCTTTCCGGTCCTGAGCAAGTCTCATCCCTTACTTTCCGGCATACCTCACAATGTCATCCGACCATCGGGCTGGTGGTCTACCTCGATATCGCATACCATCCCTTGGCCACCATTCTGTAACAGCTTTAGTCTATCTGTCCTAACGGGAAAAAAAACAACATAAGATAGCATCGTACCTATACCCGTACCCACTCCTCTTTTTTTTTGTTGACGGGTCTTATTGTACATTTGCCGCAGATGGCATTAACTACTTGGCCGGACAAATGGGGAGCGCTGAAGAATCTCACCCGGTCCAACGTTTAAGACAACAGTTGGGCGCGAACCTCGGCTCAGGGCGTCGTCTGAGAGGAAGAATATTTGAAAGAATTAATCGACCCTAGTGGGTCGATAGCGATAAGCGCTGAATGAGGGAAATCATCGACCACGCCGCGCCGGCGGGGTTGGTATCGGGGCTGCAGTAACTCTGCCCACTCCATGAGAGACCACGGGTATGAATCAATATGTATTATCTAAAATCTTTCGTTTTATTTGTTTACAGAAAGAAAACTTTGTGAATGAGATGGAAAACCATATCGTAGCATAATTGTTTCCGTTGGGTAGTACATTGTTGTACAACTTTGTGGTGAGCCGTAATTCTAATGTTGCGTGCGAAAGATTGGTCACTCACTCACTCACTCATTTTATTCCTTTATTTAATGTCAGGGTCCATGAATCAGTAGATTTTCTATGGTGCATTTTGTGGTCGATGACCTTCAACTTTTGCGAACTGTTTCGTCATTGATCAAGAGATGTTTATCAAGGTTACTATGGGGTTTTCAAGTTTAGTTAGTCATCGTGTTTAGGGTGCGAATCTTGGTAAGGGTGACGCCATCTAAAACTGTGAATAATTATATGGGTGTTTTCATGGGTTAAAAACAAAAACAGAAGGCACAATTTATGTATTTACTACATAAATTACTATTTTACTATAACGTGTTCGCGTGAAATAACTGTGATGTGAGCAGTGGTAGCCCAGTTGGTAGAACGATTGCCTCTCGCTTTGAGGTCGTAGTTTATTTATTTATTTATTTATTGCAACACACAACAGGACATTGACAATACATGATAAAATATACAGTTACAAACAAAAATGGTCAGTCAACATCCCAATAAGGGTGCGTTGACAGCATGCAAAAATCATATAGCAACTAAAAAGAGGTAAAGAAAAAAAAATAAGATAACAATTCAAAAAACAAAACGATTCAGTTTTTGACTGATTTTAGACTTTTGATAATTTGTGTTCTAAATGTTCCAAAATTATTAAAAATATCCAAATTTTTATCCATGGAGGCGACATTATTGTAAAACCGACACATGCGTATGATAGGATTGTTCGAGTCTCTTTGTGTTCCGAAGTTACGAAAAAAGTTACGAAGTTTCGAATCTAGCACAGGCCTAAACCAATGATTGTCGAATTTGTTTTCGATTTCATGTTTGGATCATATCACGTGCTCAGCGGTGAAGGAAAACATCGCGAGGAAACCCACATTCCCGAGAAATGTATTTTCGGAGGTATGTGACCTAACCTGTATTAGGCCCGGTTTCCCTTCGCGGGTTGCAAGGTCAGACAGACAGTTGCTTCTGTAAAAAACCGGACCTGTCAAATCTTCAGGTTAGATAAGCGGATTCTGTGAAAAACGGGATAATTCTAGGGAGGTGATGTGTTCGCGTGAAATTATAAAACATCGCAAGAACGCTAATGGAGAGTATGCCCCTTTGGAAACTATTTTATATCCTTTTATGTACCCTTGGCAACGTGTATGCAAAATTTCATGATTATTGGTCCAGTAGTTAAGGTGTAATAAGTAAATAAAAAAAGTCACTATCACATTTTATAATATTGGTTAGTGTGACAATGGATGACAGTTCATTAGACATCAACGAGCACCGTCCAGTGAAAAATAAGAAAAATAAATTTTATGCAAATATAAAAAAAAACAACATTTACTTACCACTATCATTAAATATCAGTGTCCGCTTATAATAAACTTAAAAAATTACGAAATGTTTTTTTTTTTGCAATTGCGATTGTAATTGGTAACTTATAACATGGTTTCTCTATTTCTTGACCGGAATGTGTAGCTCATAACTAGTACATCCATGGTCTTAAATGGCGTAGACAATGAATAAGCCACCTTCGAAACGAGATCCCAATATGGATACAGGAGTACCGGAGATAAAGCAAGGATAGTAAGAATTGATCAAAAGCTGATTTCCAAACAGTTTTTACCATGACTGTACTATACAAAACAAATCGCGCGAGTAGACGTAGCGGGAATCGCCGTTCGGGGAGTCGCTGTCAACGCAATAATTCGATTTTTATACACCTTGTCCTCCCGCTTATTGTGTGTGTATGACAGTAATTTTCTGCTCCCATTAAATTTCCTGCCAAATAGTTAACATATTTACGGCAAAACAAAAAAAAAAACTGCCTATATTTCAAAAACAGCCTCCGTGGTCTAGTGGTTAGAGCGTTTTTTTTTTGTGAGACTGTCCTTTGTTTGGTAAGGTCTTTTCAGACTTGAATCACCTAATTGTCCGAAAAAGTAAGATGATTCCGTGCTTCGGAGGGCACGTTAAGCCCTTGGTCCCGGCTATTAGCCGTAAAATACCTCGACCAACCCGCAGTGGAGCAGCGTGGTGGAGTATGCTCCATACCCCCTCCGGTTGATTGAGGGGAGGCCTGTGCCCAGCAGTGAACGTATATAGGCAGATTATGTTTATTTATGTTATATTTCAAAAAAGGAAAAAGGCGCTTTCCGAATAGGTGCCTAACAAGTTTGGTTACTTATATAACAAAGTTTTTGTCTGAGATGTAATGCAGTGTATCGCGGGGTGGGTGGTTGTTGTAAGTTGTGGGCATAAATCGTTGCCTATCGCGCCATCTGTGACCGTAGGCATGTAACCAGCTTTAAAGGCCGCTGCTATAGTGCTAGCTCAGAACGATCGCGACGCTAGGTATATTATAATTATTATGTATTATTAACGTCATCATCATCAGCCCATTAACGTCCCCACTGCTGGGGCACGGGCCTTCCCTATGGATGGATAGGGAGATCGGGCCTTAAACCATCACGCGGGCCCAGTGCGGATTGATGGTTATCAACGACTGCTAATGCAGCCGGGACCAACGGCTTAACGTGCCTTCCGAAGCACGGAGGAGCTCGAGATGAAAACTTTTTTTTTTGTGGTCACCCATCCTATGACCGGCCTTTGCGAAAGTTGCTTAACTTCAACAATCGCAGACCGAGCGCGTTTACCGCTGCGCCATCGAGCTCCTAATTTATTATTAACGTATATCCCATTAAATCATAAACTTTTTATTTTTTATATATCATAGTTTTCATTTTTACTTTAACCAAACTTTGTGGTTACCTATTATATCTTGACTGGAAATAATGTGTAATAGTATTTTATGCAACAGTTGTATAAGAAGGGTCAAAAAATGCGAGTGGCGTGAGTTGCGATGTGAGCCTTGGCGAACATCGCAATAAGAGACGCCACGAGCATTTTTTGACCTAGTTATACAACGTTGCATACAATACTTTTTCTACGACGACGTCATTTTTCCTTTTTATTTTATACTTTTTAGTGTTTTGAAACGAAACACAAAAATTTTCCAATTTATTTTCCAACGCGCGGGAAAATGGCGGCAAATGTATACTTTTTTTTATAGTATATCTATGGCACCAAACAAAGTAAAGGTGCCAGTTTCCAGGTCAAAAAAAAAAAAACAACAACAATGCTTTTTTGGCGACATTATAGTACAGTTACACTTTGTAAACAATGCTTTTATAGGCCATAGAGCGTACACTTTTTCAAAGAGTTTAATTATACAGGGTGTTAGTGACATCGTAACGAAAAAAAAAATGGAACGCCTATTTTATTGTACTAAAAACGATGGTGGGTGTTTTTCTTGTCGCAAATGTTTAATTAAGATTTTCAATTTTTACTGTGCCGCAATGTAAGTCGAACAACGCGCCACACAGACGCTAAACTTACGCGCGGCTACGTTACGCGTGCGAGATACGATGTTGATATCTAGGTAGGAGTTTTCATTCTCTTGTATTTAGATGCTTAGTAGTGGTTCAACGTTTAAAAATGTTGTTTGTTGAAGTAGAACACCTACTGCCACGATTTTTCACGCACGGTACCTACCTACCAGTTATTAAAACGTTCCTAACTTATTAACAATAAAAACCCTACTCTTGCCTTACCTTAATTGTTATTCCTTCGGATGAAGTACCTAGGTAGGTACCCTAGAACATGTCACGTCACGTAGGTATGCAACATCGCGTTTCCTCCGCGGTAGGTAGGTATCACACGCACTCACAAACACAACACCTTGCTCTTTAATAAACATCAACAATCTTCCATACTTTTGCGCAGTAAATGGTCTATGATCTATCATCATAGTCGACACTACTCATTTACAGAATGAAACAAACACTCACAAACACGAAAAAAATATCCTCGAAAAACATCACGCGATTCGGGTCAAGCTTAGTATTCGACTGAGCGGAAGCGCGCGGCGGCGGCGTTAGCGCAAAGCATCAAAGGCGCCGACTAAGGGCGCCGACGACGCACCGGCCGCGGCCGAGTCGAGCCGACGACTAGAGAGAGAGAAGTATGTTTATGGTGCAATGCAAGTGACAGAGAAAGAAATAGTATCTGTTCGTATGCCTACTTTATTGGCGAGCGTTGCCCTTGACCCGTGCGCCGGCTATTCACCTGCGCATAGCTGAAGTTGTAGATACGTTATTATTATTATTGATGACATTGATAAAATTTAATAATTAGTAATTTTTATTTGTTTATTTTAAATGTGCGTTCTATGCAGCTTAAAACACAATATGGGACTGAAAAAAATCTATTTTTTTTATGAATTTGGCGACAGGAAACTTCACTTGATACCTATCAACTCAAAGAAATACCTAGTATCTGTTCGTAATGCCTACTTTATTGGCGCGCGTTGCCCTTGATCCGTGAGGCTATTCACGTCCGAGTATCCATCAAGACAGATCAAACAAGCCCTAACTCGGAGGTCTTGCGTCCCAGGATCCTTTAATTATGTCTTAGAACCTTCTTGGCCTATGTGGTCCAGTGGTTGAGCGATGGGATGCGGAGGGTCCGGGTTCGTATTCCGGTGGGGACATATCACAAAAATCTGTTTATAAGGCCTTTGGTTGGGACGTTACAGGCTGATCACCTGATTGTCCGAAAGTAAAATGATCCGTGCTTCGGAAGGTACGTTAAGTCGTTGCTCCCGTCTACTAGGTACTTATGTAAGCACGTAGCCATTACATGAATATTGTACACAGAACAGGATAGGTTTAATTAGTTCTTTACTGATGATTTAACAATGAGATTTAAAACCACGAATAACTTAGTACTTAGTACCTCGGTACGGTACCAACATGTAACAAGAAAAATAAGATCACTCCTCTCGGACAATTTTTTTCTTTGAACATGCCGACATTGCCTACGCGGCGGAGTTGCCGAACTATCGATAGGTAGATTATCAATTGTTGAACTTGAAAATTGTCTAAACTATCGAAAGTAGTGATAGTACATTTAGATCGATACTAGCGATAGTACCGATAGGTCTTGCTTTGTAACAATAATGGGTATTGATCTAAAAGATCTATCGATAGGTACCTACTATTGTTTTTTTTTTAACTAGGTATCGATAGAATATCGATAGGCAACACTCTGGCGGAGTGTCCGCCCAATTCTAGACGCGATCTCGCTCGATTTTTGTGTAGCGAGGTTTTGCGTAGGTACTTACATACTAAGTTGGTGGATGGTTGACATAGTAGGTAACTAATTACCTAATCTGTGGTGGTTGTGTTAGTTGGTTGTTAGTTATTCTAATGACAACAAAGAATACAATTATTTACTGTTTCAACTGTTTTAGGTAGATAATGGCCCTGATTCCTATGAGTAAATGAATGAATAACCCGGTCGAATCAAAAAGGTATCTCGCTGGTAACTTAATTCTTTCGGTTGTTTTAGATTTCTGCTTAAAATTGACGTGTATTCCATAAATTTTATGCCTGTTGATTATCCGTCCATTTAAGAATAAGAATAAAATAAATTTATAATTTACGATAGAAAGAGAAAGAAATAGGATCGGTTCGTAGTGCCTACTTTGTAGGCCGCGCCGCCGCCGCGCCGCCGCCGCCGGCGTGCGGCGCGGGGCGCGCGGAGCGGGGCGTGCGGAGCGGGTCGCGCGGCGCGGTGCGTGTGGCCGTTGACCCGTTCGAGCAGCTGTTGTCTCCATTACATCGAAAATTTTCGATAATTTGTCATTATTGTTTTTTTATTGAAATTTGGGTTCTATGCAGCTAAAAGCACAATATGGAATTGAAAATAATTAAAAACAAAACTCAAAATTTCATGAATTTTGCGACGGAAAATTCCACTAGATATTAACTCAGAATCATGGTCTGAATCATCCCTCTCAGTATTCGTTACGATGTCACTAACACCCAGTATATGTACTTATATTAGACTTTTTGGTTATTTAAATGCCAGATTAAAGTAGAGGAGTAGAAAAAATATTTAAATGAAGCCATTTGCTAAAATAAAAGAATTTAAATTTTCGTTTTAATCACGTACGGTAATTTTGGCCAGTTATTTACAAAGGGTGGAATTCACTCTTTAAAATTGAATAATGGGCTTCTGGTTTTAATTTTGTGATTTTCATTTTGATTTTATAACAGTACAGCTTACTTAGTACTTTTGTTTTGACGTGACTTATTGTAGACTTGCCGCAGATGGCATCAACTACTTGACCGGACAAATGGGGAGCGCTGATGGCTCTCACCCGCTACAAAATTTAAGACAACAGGCCTGAGGGTGCCCAGTTGGGCGCGAACCTCGGCTCAGGGCGTCGTCTGAGAGAAATAATATTTGAAAGAATTAATCGACCCTAATGGGAGGGAAATCGTCGATCACGCCTGCGGGGTCAGTATCGGGGTTCTGAAGTGTTTGGTGTCGAGAGCTGATTGGCTGCCTCTATGGCTAGAGTAATCGGGTCGTCGGGATCGTATATTACGTCCTTTACCTTCCGTTACGGGCCGATACTTTTCAGTACCGTCCCTGAGCGGGTATTGTAAAGCTAGAGAATTGGGTAGTTTCCTAGGGCAAAGATAAATTATGAAATTCTGATTACAACATAAACCCAGATCTAAAAAAGGTGATAAAATCACTTTCTTCTTTTTATTTAATTTATCCCTAGCATATCTCCCTAGCATTATCCCGTTTTTCACAAGGTCCAATTACCTAACCTGAAGATTTGACAGGTCCGGTTTTTACATAAGCGACTGGCTGTCTAACCTTCCAACCCGCGACTGGAAAACCAGCCAAATACAAGTTAAGCAGTTTGGTAGCGAGAGTATGCTGCCGCCAAAGGATAGTATCGGGGTGCCGAACAGAGCATAGTACCCCGCTAGCCATGGCGAACCACTACTTATATTCTTCTTCTATCGTGTGGGTTGTTAGGTGGATTACTAACCCCATCAACCCTGTTGTCAGGATTACTATTGAGCCGCCAAAGGCCCCTGACATGGCTCATGTAACGACTACTAACTTACATCAGTAAGTAGTAACCGGGACCAACGGCTTAACGTGCATTCCGAAGCACGAATATACTTGTCTTACTTAAGAAAATGTTTTTTAAGTTCTTTTGTTTGTTATATGTGTATAATTTACTTTTATGGAAGACCGGAGTCTCCTGTCACAGGCACTACGCTTAAAAGGAGATTCCAATCACCTTTATTATTACTTTTTTATATTTTTTGTACAGAATGCTAACAAGTTCGCTCTCAGTGTAAAACAACCCTTGCAAGTTGGCACGCCGAAGGGAAATTACTCGTTCGTTCCACTTACGAGCTCTTACGGTCGTTATTAGAGGCAATATAAAACTTGGTCAACATTCGATACATGTGTATAATTATAATTGGGGAGACAAAGTATACATGCGGCCATTTTGTTTTGTTGATAATAAGGGGTTGGTAAATGAGGAATTTCCGTACAGTTAAGTAAGACGTTGACAGGAATGAGGGACTGTCCAATCGGCGTTTCCCCAAAAACACGGCAGATGGCGTTGTTAAGTTTTTTCTTCGTTTAAACTTCTAATTTCAAAATTAACCCGAAAACGTTACGTTACGTTACGTTATTATTTATTTTTATAATTAAAAATATAATTTATTTTATTATATAATAATAATATTTTTTCTATTACTAATTAATTAATTATTTTTTTATTTCATTTTTTCTTCTAATTTTTTTAAATCTTTTATCTTTGTTTTTTGGGTATAAAAATGATGACCCTTTTTATTACACTAAGGTACAATCACAACTTCCACCCATTATTATTCTGATCGAAATTAAGAGAAGTAATTAAGTAACAACATCATTCTATACATCATCATCGGAGATGGGCGCAGGATGGAAGGGGCAAGTCACAGGGACTATAACCTGGAAGCTGAGAGGGTAGCGTTAACTGTTAGTACTATTCCGAGGCAGAGGACAAGAATCCTAGTACGGCTTTGAAATAGACTTCTCTGGGCGCTATCCCACTTGCGTCAGACACAGTACTGCGGGGCAGAAGGCAAGAGTGAAGCCACTGCTATTTTTCCCTAAAATGTAGCATGGAGAAGAATGCTACACCGATAAGAGCGCGGTGATGACCTATATTAGTATGTTGTGTTACCCTATAATAGGACGAGGACTAATCCAGCAATTGGGAAAGTATATTTGTCTACAATTTAATGAATGTCAATATACTTAACAATAATTTAAGAGCCACGCTCTTCTTGACTATCAAAGGCCAATTCTTTACTTAACTTTTTGTTAAAGTACTTAATCACTAAGTAGGTGTTGATTCCAGTACACACCATTTATAATTGTATTGTAATTTATACCTGCTATTTTCTTATTAGCTGAAAAGGAAAGAGACAAGTAGTTGTCAGGCATACAATTTATAGGACACACGTCAATTTTAGGCAAAAATTTAAATGAAAATTGGCCAATAACTCGACAGAATTAAGTTGACAGCACACATCAAACGGCATATCAACGCGATGCCTATTTTATTCGCCTGAGTTATTCATTCATTCATTTTAAAGTTAACACTAACAATTGTCATCCGTCGCTTTCCTTTTCGGTGGATAAGAAAATGATGGGTATAACTTAAAATAAAATAAAGAGGTGTCTGCAGGAATCGGGGCCATTAACAATCCAACTTACATTATTCCTAGCGCCGACATCGGAGCCGAGTTCGATGAGCCGCTCGACGAACGAGGTGCGGTTGTCCTTCACTGCATACATTAGCGGTGTCATGCCCGTCGACTGAAATACAATAAAAAGAAACATTGAACATTTGAATACAATAAAGTTGTGACGTCATCAACGAACATACTCTTGTGTGAATTGAGACCAATGACCGACAGCATCAAACCTAATGTCAGAGATACTATTGAGTCGCCCAGCCCATTTTTTAAATTCTTAAAATTCTATAAATTTAAAAACATATTTATCATCGTAAAATAAATTCGTCAACCAGCTTCATTAATTTCGTAAAATTAGCACTGAATTATTATCTGTGGGTATTTTTCATTTTCTTTATAATTTCATTCACTAGGCAATTATCGGCCCACTAGCCCATTAACGTCCCCACTGCTGGGGCACGGACCTTCTCTATGGATGGATAGGGAGATCGGGCCTTAAACCACCACGCGGCCCCAGTGCGGTGTGGGAGTGTGGTGTTTTATTTATATCTTATTAAATTAAAAACTTGTTATTTTTTATAAATATTTATTTATTCATAATAGTTTTCATTTTTACTTTAAACAAACTCTGTGGTTGTTACCTATTATTTCTTGACTGGAAATAATGTGTAAAATATTTTTTCTACTCCTCTACTTTAATCTGGCATTTAAATAACCAAAAAGTCTAATATAAGTACATACATAATTAAACTCTTTGAAAAAGTGTACTCTATGGCCTATAAAAGCATTGTTTACAAAGTGTAACTGTACTATAATGTCGCCAAAAAAGCATTGTTGTTGTTTTTTTTTTTTTTTGACCTGGAAACTGGCACCTTTACTTTGTTTGGTGCCATAGATATACTATAAAAAAAAAGTATACATTTGCCGCCATTTTCCCGCGCGTTGGAAAATAAATTGAAAAATTTTTGTGTTTCGTTTCAAAACACTAAAAAGTATAAAATAAAAAGGAAAAATGACGTCGTCGTAGAAAAAGTATTGTATGCAACGTTGTATAACTAGGTCAAAAAATGCTCGTGGCGTCTCTTATTGCGATGTTCGCCAAGGCTCACATCGCAACTCACGCCACTCGCATTTTTTGACCCTTCTTATACAACTGTTGCATAAAATACTATAAATGAAGCCATTTGCTAAAAACAAAACAATTTAAATTTTCGTTTTAATCACGTACGGTAAATTTGGCCAGTTATTAAAAAAAGGGTGGAATTCACTCTTTAAAATTGAATAATGGGCTTCTTGCTACAAATAAATAATATTATTCGTAGGCTTCTGGTTTTAATTTTGTGATTTTAATTTTATAGCAGTACAGTTTACTTTCATTACTCCACAGAGAGAGAGAGAGAGAGAGAGAGAGAGAGACAGTTTACTTTGTTTTTGTATTTAAGTATATGGTATTTTTGTTCTGCCGCAAATGGCATTAACTACTTGGCCGGACAAATGGGGAGCTCTGAGGGCTCTTACCCGGTACTAAATTGGGTAGGTGCCCAGTTAGGCAAACTTCGGCTCAGGGCGTCGTCTGAGAGGAAAATATTTGAAAGAATTAATCGACCCTAGCAGGTCGATAGCGATAAGCGCAGAATGACGGAAATCGTCGACCACGCCGGCGGGGTCGGTGTCGGGATCTTGAAGTGTATATTGTCGCGAGCTGATTGGCCGCTTTTATAGCTTGAGTGCTCGCGTCATCGGGATCGTATATTACGTCCTTCGATTACTTAGTACCTAATTATTTTCATACGATTAGTGAGGCAATACAGCACATTTCAAGATGCATTAACTACATAAGTAATATATGGCAATGCATGTACAGTCCTTCAGTCACGCCCGCCGCACCTTCCTTGCTCACTCTAGTTTCGTTCGTGCTGATAACTAGTCAAGTCTAGGGGAACGGATCAAGTTATAAACTTCTAAATCAAAAAACAAGTAAAAATATCTTGTACCTATAGTTTTTTTTAAATTAAATATGATAATACGGAAAAAAACGGATAAATCACCCCCTCTCCGGTTGATTGAGGGGAGGCCTGTGCCCAGCAGTGGGACGTGTATAGGCAGTTTATGTTATGTGTTATGATAATACGGAAATGTACGTCCCGCGGAGGCGGTACGGGGCATACTCCACCACACTGCACCACTGAGGGTTGATACTTTATTATTCAAAATAAACCTGACTCTATTGCATGAGTTTTTCTTGGCGTACGCCTTTAATGGAGGACTTACCAGGCTACGTTCACCAAAAACAATATAGATGGCGTTGTGCAGATTTAACGTGATAATTACCTATTTTTCCATCACTCGGGTAGAAAATTTTTCAAAAATACTATGTAACGGCAGAGGTATATTTAAAAGTAATTGTTGCTTGATATTTGGATAACATTATGTATAGAATGATGTTGTTCACTATATTGCTTTTCTTTATTTTGATCAGAATAATAATGGGTGGAAGATGTAATTGTGCCTGGGTGTAATAACAAGGGTCGTCATTTTAACTCAAAAATGAAGATAATAGATGCATGTCTGTTATCCATGATATTAGAAGGTTAAACGAAGGCAACACAGCGTTACACAGCGCTACAGCACAGCGCTACACAGCGCTACAGCACAGCGCTACACAGCGCTACAGCACAGCGCTACACAGCGCTACAGCACAGCGCTACACAGCGCTACAGCACAGCGCTACACAGCGCTACAGCACAGCGCGACACAGCGCTACAGCACAGCGCTACACAGCGCTACAGCACAGCGCTATATACTATATTTTTTGGGAAACGTAAAGTCCCTCATTGACATCGAAATAGAATGTTAATGTGTGTGTGTGTGTGTTGATGTGTTTGAATATTTAATGTTCTTTTTTCGATTCGTTGTCGCCGAATTCAATTATCAAGTGGTAGGTACCATAATCCGCTGTTGCTCCTGACTCTCACCACTCCACAGGCACAACCCTCAGGTGATTAAGCAAAGTGCCAGCATGACTGTAATAGTTTATTCTAATGATCTGCGCAAACTTATTGCACTTTGATTGTACGCCATAGTTCAAGGGTTCTAATGCCTTATTAATTTGATAATGGGCTTTCACAACTTAGTTAATTGAGATACTTTTTACGAAACGTCAAAAAGTTTTGAATTTGTATTGAAGTACTGTCCGAGTGCTAACTTATTGCTACATAATTCGCAATTAAAATTCGAAAATAAATAAATCAAACATTAACATAACATAAACAGCCTATATACGTCCCACTAATGGGCACAGGCCTCCCCTCAATCAACCGGAGGGGGTATGGAGCATACTCCACTACGCTGCTCCAATGCGGGTTGGTGGAGGTGTTTTTACGGCTAATAGCCGGGACCAACGGCTTAACGTGCCCTCCGAAGCACGGAATCGTCTTACTTTTTCGGACAATCAGGTGATTCAAGCCTGAAAAGTCCTTACCAAACAAAGGACAGTCTCACAAAGTGGTTTCGACAATGTCCCCATCGGAAATCGAACCCGGACCTCCAGATCGTGATCCTAACGCTCTAACCACTAGACCACGGAGGCTGCTATATTATATTATTTAAAAATATAATTATATACCCGAGCAATGAGAAAATAGGTAATTATCACGTGAAATCTGTACAGTCATGAGCAATATCACGTACCCACTTTAGAACCCTGTCGCACTATCACATTTGACATTTAATGAGACTTACGGTTTAATTTGTCAAAAAAGATAATGGGACATGGTTTCAAAGTGTTTACTTATTAGTACTCGTGACCGTACAACGCCATCTATATTGTTTTTAGGGAACGTTGTTTGGAAACTGCCTCATTAAAGGATGAAAATACCGTCCGAGTGACGTCTTCAATAAAAATCTATAAACGCAGTACTCAATGTTACATAATTCGTATTGAGGGTCTTTTCAGACTACGTTACGCAAAAAACATAAGGATAGGTACACACCTATAAATAGAACTTCTGTACCATTTACCTTTTCAAAGTAAATCGTTCTGTTTACATGGTTGCGCGTACGATACAATGCAAACAGGATACGTTGAGAGATTCATCTTTATGATTCTAATCTTACAATTGTTGTAGTTAATTATACATGATTTAGGTATTTATTCATTATATTGTGCATCAACACAATAATTATTAGTGCATTCATTCGTGGGAAAATGTCATAAAAATCACTTTGTGATCCCTAGTTTGGTTAGGACATTTCAGGCTGATCACCTGATTGTCCGAAAGTAAAATAATCCGTGCTTCGGAAGGCAAGTTAAGCCGTTGGTCCCGGTTACTACTTACTGATGTAAGTTAGTAGTCGTTACATGAGCTAGGTCAGGGGCCTTTGGCGGCTCAATAATAACCCACACGATAGAAGAAGAAGAAGTGCATTATACAGTACACGAGAGTGACTTTTGAGTGTCACGGTATAGCGAGTGAAATGAGAGCGCTACTTATTAGTGCTAATCGCGCGCCAAATAAGCGCACTGTCCGCCCGCCAGCTCACTGCCGCTCGCCATAGTTTGTGTTCACTGTATTTTATTTTTTACATCATCATCATCAATTTAAGAGCCACGCTCTTGTCGGTGTAGCATTTTCCATTCCAGTCTATGAAATGCCAATTCCTTGACTTCCCTATATAAGATACGACGTTAACTTTTTCTTTAATCTGTTCCATGTAAGCTCTTCTTGGTCTTCCCCTTCCTCTCTTTCCTTGTAGCTTTCCTTCTATGATGGTTTTAATTAATTCGTCGTGTCTTATTAGGTGTCCAATTATCTTGCCTCTTCTGTCTTCAAAAAAATCAAAATTTAAATTTTTACATTATCCTTTATTTTATGGTTGTGAACCCGGGTTCTGATAGAATAATTAAACAACCAGTGCAAATGTGTTTTTATTCGAAGTACGGCTACAACAAGTTCAAATTCCGGTTCGGGCTCTTAACCGTTGAGTTCGATTTTATGAGTTTGAAACCATGTTTGGATCGCCACGTGATCGTGGTGGAATTCAGTGGTCTCTGCCTACCCCAACGGGGATTAGGCGTTATATTATGTATGTATGTATCACATAGTTTCCAGGATTTGTGCTCGGTTAATGTCAATAGTCGGCATTAGTCGTCGCCTGTTAGGTACTGGCGAGGAGAGACGCAGAGATGTATTACTATACCCCACCCCTATATACTACGTATAGGACGGCCACTCTCCGCTCCCCACCAGCGGCTGTGCTAGGTTTACCTCACCCCCTCGATCTTACTTTAGTCTTCAATCGTATGGGCGTCAGACGTCACTCAGACAGATGCACGTGGTCGAAAACGTCAATTTGTAGTGTCTGTGTAAAATGAGTTTTTTTGTATGAAATGTCCGGGACGTGGTGTACTTAAGTCACGGAATGGAAGAAACAGGTTGAGAAGGCCCTAACGCGCATTTTGTATGAGAACCGCTGTCGCCGGTTCAACCCCACTCTCTTTTACTCCTGCAGACAAATAATTACGATAGCTTTACTGCTTCGCAAATTTTATAGCCACTTTATCGGCAATGGATATTTTTTGTTTTAGGCCGCAATTTTATATTTTCTTCTTTTCGTAAGATACTGCATACAAAAGCAAAATTTTGATAAATAGCCGATCATACCTGATCATACTGTTTTTAGCGTTCCTGTGATAAGGAGGGAACTTCTTACATGATATCGATTATTTGATTTTTTGACTTGCAGATTATAATGCATAAGACAACCTTTTAGAATAGAATAGAATAGAATAGAATAGAATAGAATAGAATAGAATAGAATAGAATAGAATAGAATAGAATAGAATAGAATAGAATAGAATAGAATAGAATAGAATAGAATAGAATAGAATAGAATAGAATAGAATAGAATAGAATAGAATAGAATAGAATAGAATAGAATAGAATAGAATAGAATAGAATAGAATAGAATAGAATAGAATAGAATAGAATAGAATAGAATAGAATAGAATAGAATAGAATAGAATAGAATAGAATAGAATAGAATAGAATAGAATAGAATAGAATAGAATAGAATAGAATAGAATAGAATAGAATAGAATAGAATAGAATAGAATAGAATAGAATAGAATAGAATAGAATAGAATAGAATAGAATAGAATAGAATAGAATAGAATAGAATAGAATAGAATAGAATAGAATAGAATAGAATAGAATAGAATAGAATAGAATAGAATAGAATAGAATAGAATAGAATAGAATAGAATAGAATAGAATAGAATAGAATAGAATAGAATAGAATAGAATAGAATAGAATAGAATAGAATAGAATAGAATAGAAAAAGTTTATTATAAAAGGACGCCACACACAAAAAAAGACAACAACATCATATCAAATTTCCACTAAAACAATTACAAAAAAGCAAGACGGATGTTTGTCGAAATGACCATAATGTGGTGGTAGACGTCCTGAGATAAAAGGGCATCACTCAGCACAAGTCGCGGCGTGAACCACGACGCTGATATTATGTGGACCCTGTTGGGTGACGCACGAACGCACGAACTTTTAATAATACTATCGCGGAGCTTCGTGCGTTGTAAAGTTTGCGTACGAATGGAATGCAAAGTTGAAGTATGAACTATTTGATCACACTTGTATGGCGCGCGTTTTGCGCTCACTGGGCCCTTCCAACCTCTTTCTTCTGTTCCGTGGTATAAGTACTCCCATTCATCGGTGTTTGTTACTTTTTTGTAACATTACCCAACCCAACCATGTTAGGAGAGGCAGGTATGAGTCATATAAGGCCAGGTATCAGAGCTAATGTGTAGACTCTCCCATATTTCGTGGTCAGGCTACCCGAACATTAAGCTAGCATTGCTTAGGCACGGCTAATTCAGGTCAGTCCGCATTCTAATTTTGGACTACCTACATTTCGGTCGAGTTATGATTGACTAAAATATTACGCTCCTGCACGATATGGGTTGAGAACTTGAGAATCGATACGTGTGGGAGTAATTAAAAATTTTGGGGTTCGATTCATTATTATAACATGACATATAGCATTACGCTCGTATCCCCGAAGGGGTAGGCAGAGGTGTATAGTTTAAACTATTATACACCTACTCCTCACCAGCTAAATTTAATAAAAAAAAAAAAAAAAACCCGGGGTAGGTTTGATTTCCGATTAAGTCAAAAACGCAGGAACCAACGACTTAACCTTTCCGAAGCACGTATCATCTCAAAATGGTGGTATATCCCTATCGGGATTCGAACCCGGGACCTCCGGATCGTGAACCCGACGCTTAACTACTGGACCACAGAGGTCGTCGGCGCCACACGGTAAATATAATATTTATGTATGTAGATGACTCTTCCTTAATTTCCTATCTATCAAGAAAACGGAAGAAGCCAGGTTTGATTGGCTTACAAACGATCAATTTATGTTTATAAGGTAACTCAATCTAACATGTCGCATCAACTCCGTAGATCCATTACTCAAGCCTTCCAATTTCCTCCCGTCCCGGTATTTTGCCGCCATGTTCTTTGTACCGTATTATAGTACTAGTAAAATGCAATATCCGGTAATATCGGTATTACCGATATGCAAAGCTTTTAGCCAAATTAACGCTGCATTATTGTATATGCTTCGTCACATCCCGTATTTGTTTGCTATTGACTGTGTAAACGTGTATTTTTACGGTATTTGGGACAGTGTTACCATTATTACATTTTATTTTGTGTTTTTTATTTTATTCTTAGGTTAAGTAATTAATGTTGTTAAATTGTGTAAGTAAATGAATATCTGTGTTGTGGTTTCTTCGAAATAAACGTGTTATTATCATTCTAAAGAGGTTTTGTATTTTTTTTTTTGTAAAATAAGAATGGTAAATGTCGTTGAAAAAGGTTTTACATTGTAATAAATAAAAAAATGACCTTAGTTTTTATTCGAATGTTCGAATGAATTACCTTTTTTTTTAAATATAATAATAATAATAATATATTTATTTCGTACCATTAAAGCCTTAAATATATGACAATATTTGTCTACATTTATAAATGTGTAGTTACAGGCTGTGACATAATTGCTATGAGTCGGCTGTTATCCCTAAAAGTTTTTAAAACTGAGCTAAGGATACCAGCTACCATCCAAAAGTTGTATGCAAAAGCCAAAAGTGAGGGTGCTGACAATGAATATTGTTATAATATTTAAAATTTGAATGATATCAAGTTATCAATAAAAAGAGAAAATAATAATTAATAGTTAAGGTAAAATGCAACTTGCTATGTGCGTGCGTGTGTGTGTGTGTAGAGCATATAGAGCATTTGTCTAGTATTTGACTTTTATTAATAACAGGGTTGTTAAAAGTCCCCATCGAAGCAATTATTATTCATCTAAATATTGCAATTTCACATGTGCGCACATGAACATAAGTGCGCAATGTCAACAAATATGAATTGCTTCGATTTGGCCTTTTTAACACCCCTGATTACAATGATAACTCGACAAGCATTGAAATTTTCAGTCCTGAATTCAATTATAGGTATGCCTTACCTACTGCCTACTACTGGGTACCTACTATTTATTGCCAATCCCATAAAAGCACGATTGGTTTATTCAAGGTGGCAATGACGTCATTTCTGTGTCCGACCGCATTGTAAAGAGTTCTTTGAAATCGCTTTTGAAATCTTTGCACGGTTCTGTAATATTAGGTGCGGGTAGAACAATACACACACATACAATTAGTTACTCAGTTTACCTACTCAGTGTGGGCGGCATTCACAGAGCAAGGAACATTAGCTAGCGACACTAAATAAATATAAAAACCAAAAAAAAAGTATGTGATTGTTAGAGTTGTGTTGTGTGTTCTTACTTAAATTAATAGTAATAATCTCACAAGCTCTAACAAACACATACTTTATTTATCCTGGTGGAAATAGGCGTGAGTTTTTGTGTATAAAGGTATTCATTTTATTTCCACCAGGATAAGCAGACTATGGAATTCCATTTGCTTCGATCCTGACAGACTTCTCTTGCTTCCTCCAAATTCATCAATCGTTTCATACACGCACGCCGGTTCAGAGCAGATCCTACCAAACCTTTTCTAACGACATCTCCAATTTGGTGAATGTACGTCCTTCCAGGTCTGCCTCTGCCAGCCCTACCATCAATATATACCGCTTTCGTAATCCTGTTATCCTTCATCCGCTCTACGTGTACAAACCAACTTAACAATCCCTTATCAATCTAAGACACTATATCGTCTGTTACACCACATCTGTCTCTTATCACACTGTCTCTCACTCTATCACGCAAAGACCTCATTTCTACGTTTATTTTAATTATTAATTTTATGATGTATTATTGATTATTTTTATGAATTATTATTATCTGAAATGAATAAAATAGGCATCTCGCTCATATGCAATCTGTTTGACGTGTGCTGTCAACTTATTCTGTCGGATTATTGGCCAATATAAAATTTTGGATGGGATTTTTAAACTTCTGCCTAAAATGTATCTGTAGAACATTCTTTCGTATATTTTATGCCTGTCGATTACGAATAACAATAAATATGACAGGTATCACTTAAAATAAATATACTTAGATGGTGTATACTGGAATCAGCACCAATACAACATTATGATAACTTAAATAAAATCTATAAAGGCGCTTACAAACAAAGGACGATCGGCCGATCGCATCGTCATTCTGTGTCGAACGAACGTCGCTGGTATGTAAGCGCTCTTAGCTATAAGCTAAAATATGCTTATGTTATAAGGGAACTATTGAAGACGCCTCTAGTAGAGACTGAGGTTTTATGGTGACATTAAAAGACGCCCTAGGTATATGCTACGTATATAAATGTATGCGGTATTTAGTCTAGTTATTTGCGTAACATCAAGAGTTATAAGCGACAGTTCCGGCATGTTTTTGTTCCGCAAAATACTACGTAACATAGGTAGGGACTATGTTATATGCATACTTATCATGCCGCATAATAAAGCATAATATACTAACCTTTTGTTACTGAACCCTTGCCGGTAGGTATGCAATATTTTCGGTAATTTTGACATTTATAACCTAACATTCTGATAAAAAAAGGATAAATATTCTTGCCTTAAGCTGGTGAACCACCCTAGGCCATGGGGTTATTTAAAAATTAAACCTATATTGGAGTTTTTGTATATAGATAATTTATTGCAGATTTACCGCTGATGCGGATAGAGAGACCTAGGTCAAAGTACAGATTTTCATTGCGAAAGAACCACGGGGCTCTCGTGCCTTTTCGCATGAAAAGATTTTGTATGAAAAGGTGGCATTAGAGGTTACCTTGGCGACCGTCGAAAATGCTCATAGCGCCTAGCTTTAAAGAAAAGCAAAAATAACGACCTCGCTTATCACTAAGTTAAAGTAATAGGTGCTTATAAAACGAAACATCCACAAAGTTTTCCGCATACGCTAAAGTGAAAATAGGTTTCCTTACATTAAAAATAAAGCAGGACAGTTTAATTGCTATCTTTATATACAATCTTAAACAAAAAAAAAAACTAAACAAAAATAGTGCAAATAAATTGTTCCAAGGTTAATATCGTAGTATTTCTAAAGAGGAGGTACTAACTTAGATACTTAATGCTCTTTGTTCTGCAAGTTGGCAAGCTGACAAAACGGTGAGCCTAACTCAGTCGTTGCCTACCATTGCACAAAATAAATATGAGAAAAAGATATACTTCCTATTAATTCTTATATGATAAAATAGGAGCTCGGTGGCGCAGCGGTAAACGCGCTCGGTCTGCGATTGTTGAAGTTAAGCAACTTTCGCAAAGGCCGGTCATAGGATGGGTGACCACAAAAAAAAAAGTTTTCATCTCGAACTCCTCCGTGCTTCGGAAGGCACGTTAAGCCGTTAATAACCATTAATCCGCACTGGGCCCGCGTGATGGTTTAAGGTCCGATCTCCCTATCCATCCATAGGGAAGGCCCGTGCCCCAGCAGTGGGGACGTTAATGGGCTGATAATGATGATGATAAAATCGTGTTGAATATACCATGAAGATGAATCCAACCTCCCCCCACGAGATATCCCGTACGAAAAAGAAACTTCTTCTATCGTGTGGGTTGAGAGATGGATTACCAACCTCATCAACCCTCATCAAAGGTTATTAGTGTATATGATCCCACTGGGATTCGGGCCCGGGACCTCCGTATCGTGAGCCCACAGAGAGACCACAGAGTCCGTTTTTAATCATAGCATCTATTTATTATAAACGTTAAGGAACAATCGTCCATACTCACCACGTATTCGATCGAAGCCTTATAGAAAGAGTTAAATGTATATTGTATGTGGTCTTTTTTTTGCACCGACTTCAAAATTTTGATTCCAACATTGTAGGTATTCACCAAAATATGATTTCTTACTTTTTATTAGACATATTTTGAAGTTGGTTTAATTATTTTTAAATGACTGGGAGTAGACATTATGGAATTTCATTTGCTTCGTTCGACACACTTCTTTTGCTTCCTCCACATTCATCAATCGTTTCATACACGCACGTTGGTTCAGAGTAGTAAACATTTTCTATGGACATATCCAATGTACTCGTAAGTACGTCCTTCTAGGTCTTCCTTTGCCAGCCCTACCACCAACCTTCGCTTTATATACCGCTCTTCTATACGTACAATTTCTACAAAATTCTAATCGAAAGTTTCTTATGGCATACTTTCGAAATCCCTGTCTCGAAGAATACTGCTACGCTAGTAATCTTTATAAATAAGTACGCCAGTGCACCCACAACAGACGACGTGAACAAGAAATAACAAATACAAAATTTGCATGCTCAGTTTACCCGACAAACTGGATCCAAATAAAATTACATTTAGAATATTTTTGTAAAGCTAGTCTGCAGTTTTTTATTGCCGTTTAAATTATGGTAATGTGGCCTCTAAAAAGTGAATATAATAGAAGAGATAGATGAGGCGTTTTCATGCTGAACAAATGTTTAAAAAATATATATTTTGTAATGAAATAGAAGAATTGAATACTCTACGCAACGCAACTACGCAAGGTGGACTAAAAATTAGACTCTGCTCTACGCAAATGATTCATCATCATTAATTTATGAACCACGCTCTCGTCGGTGTAGCATTCTCCATTCTTGTCTATCAAAGGTCAATTCTTTCACTTCCTTATATAGACCTTATAGACGTGACGTTTACCTTCTCTTTAATCTGTTCCATGTAAGCTCTTCTTGGTCTTTCCTTTTCTCTCTTTCCAAGGAAAGTATGTAGCTTCCGAAAATGATTATTTTGTCATATTGTTTTCTTTTCTTTTTTGACTCTAGGTGCCTTCCCCTTTAAACTAATAACTTATGGCATATAATCATTAACTTTTGTGGTTATTAAAAACTCGGAAATAAAACTAGACTTGATTTTTTGTTCAGCATGGTGGAAGTAACGTTATCATGGCGAAAAGAAGCTTTATAAAATAAATTATATTAATATGGAAATGAGAAATAGGTAAATAGAAAAACATGCAGCCCCTGAACAAGTTAGAAAAGTTCGGATTATAAAACTAATAATAACGGTTTTTTTGTCAAGGTTATTTTATGCTATAGAAATAAAATGCCCATGCTAAACTGACTAATGGTACCGTTTAAAACTTTTGCTTTATTACTCCTATACAGGGTGTTAGTGACATCGTAACGTAAACTTTGAGGGATGATTCAGCTCATTATTCTGAGTTAATATCAAGTGGATTTACCATCGTAAAAGTATGGAACTGAAAATAATTAAAAAAAAACACTAAAATTTGTATGAATTTTCCGACAGAAAATTCCATTTAATATCAACTCAAAATCATGGTTTGAAACATCCCCCTCAGTATTCGTTACGGTGTCACTAACACCCATACCTACTTGTATGGCTACCTGTATGTACTTTTACGGAGTGTAAGTGACATCGTAACGAATACTGAGAGGGATGATTCATCTCGTTATTCTGAGTTGAAGTGCAATTTTCCATCGCAAAAGTATAGAATTGAAAATAATTTAAAAAACATAAAAAATACATGTATTTTACGACGAAAAATTCCACTTGATATTGACTCAGAATCATGGTCTGAATCACCCTCCATATTCGTTACGATGTCACTAACACCCTGTATACATTATCAAACTGCAACCAATGATTACAGCCAATTTTTCTTCATTCTCGTTAAAACTTTCCTGGTGGCGTTACCCAAGAAATAGTATTAAGCCAAATTGTTTTAGACAAGGTAAATAATGACAATAATTAAGTGGCTATACATTTGACTAGCTTCAACCTAATACATTATTCATTAGGAACTGGAAAGCTTCAGTATGAGACTTGAGAATTTTAAGGGGTGTGATTTTTTAGTCGAAATTTTACTGCATTGTAGCCTTGTGGTCGAGTGTGGTTCATAGGTCTATATCCTACTTTTTATTTTTTACGTGACTTATTGTACATTAAGTAAGTTAGTAGTGGTTACAGGAGCCACAGGAGGAACATGGATTAAAAGAATTTGGGAATCAAAAAACTACGATTATACTGAGGACATGAGAAAATGTTAGGTCATCAAACGTCAAATAGTAATATTGTTTTCTTAGATGAATTGCTTCGATGTGGCCTTTCTAGCCTCACAAAATGCGATTTATTCCGTTCTAATACCAAATACTAATACCACTTGGTATTAGTTTATTTCCGAATTTATATTCCATTCCGAACGAGTACCACATTGATTAGAACGGAATAAATCCAAAATGCGTTTCCGCTGAGTAGCCGAGCATAGAATGACAGTGATAAGCATTGATCGAAGGCGGTGAAAGACAGGCACGCGGCAACCAATAGCATCGCGGTAATTCAATACCTCCTCTTCGTTCTGTCATCCCATTGGTTGATTTGTGTGTCTTGTTTCTGATCCATTGGGTATGTGCTATATGAAACCAGAATTTCTATGTACTTCGTTGTAATTGAATCTTCTTCAATGTGGTAAAGCATACAATAGAAACATAACGAACAAAACTGAGTCGTTCGAATTTTGAATCCCAGCTTTCAAAATTCGAACAATTTTTTAGTATTCCCAAGTTCTTACAAAAATCAATAGACAGACCAACGGTTTTTCACGTTTTTCCTTTTTCTGGGGATCTAATCCATCTCACTTTATGAGTTTTAATTCGTGCTTTTTAAGTAAGTAATTCGTAATTTTAAGCAATGACATGTGTTTTTTCAATAAAAGATTTGGTTTTATTCGTGCTTGGATCATAGATTATTGATATCACGCGGTTTCCAGGATTTGTCCCGGTTAATGGCAATTGGCTCGCTCCTATTACATGGGACTCAGGTAAACATAGCTGGCGAGGAGTGGGTGTATAAAATATACATCTCTGCCTACCCCTTCGGGAATACAAGCGTGATGCTCTGTTATGTTACATTTCTGTTTTAAGGTGTATATGACATATCTACAACCAGGTGACTCCTCCAATGCCCATTTTGAAAAGATGCCTTTTTACAGGTACCCTAATATAGTTAATTACTTAATGTAAATATAGGATAATAATATGTTTTATTCATAATAGGGCATTTGACCGGGTCAAATATAAATTATAAAAAGTATTTTATAATGACGTCACCACTAAAAGCGGTCAAACATCGTACTCATAAATAAAATTGGAAAATAAGTTGAAAAGTAAAATGAATTTAAATTGTAAATTTTATTTATCGAGAAGTAAAGTACTTATTAATAATATTATTAATAGTATTAGGAAGTTATTGATTAGTAAATCAAGAAATAAAAGCTAGTCTAAGATGATTAAAACTCAATCTAATTTTACTTTTCGACTTATTTTCCAATTTTATTTATGAGTAGGTACGATATTTGACCGCTTTTATTGGTGACGTCACATTGTCATGACAGTAGTTCCATACAAATTTCATAGAAAACTTTCGTTTTGACGCTTCGTAAAAAGTATCTCATTTGACTAGGGTACTTGAGTACCCTATTCTAGCTAAAGCCGTAATAATTATGTTAATGGCAACCATAATGATATCACAGCTGTATGAATTACCAGGTGCGGCAATAGTCATTTCACGCAAAAATTCAAGGTTTTAGGCTGGTTTTCCACCAGAGCTGTGCGAGTAAAGCATAAAATGAGTAAGAGTAAAATGTGTCGTACGAGAATGTGTAGTTGTGCTGTGGAAATGTGTAGGGGTTTCCACCAGAGCTCTGCGAGGTAAATGTCTCGTACGATGAAGTGTAGCGGAGCTGTCAAAATGCGCAAATGTGCGATCCATCGCACACATTTTTCACTCGTTTTGTATGTAGAATGACCTCGCTTCGCTAAATAAATAAATAAATCTTTATTTCAAGTAACCATTGACTAATATGTGTTAGTAAATGACTTATTTCTAATGTTAGTATAAAATAAAAATAACACACAATATCAAAAGATTATAATAATACATTTACATACTTTTAATACATTTGGGCGCGTGCAGCCCACTGCAGCGGCGCAAATAGGGGCTCTCATCCCCAATCGAACAGAGAGCAAGGTAAACCCAGGGTAAACCCTTTTCCACCAGAGCTGAGCTGAGCGAGGCTAGGAAAATGAAGTGATTTTATTGGTGGATTTTTTCCTCACACGCCGCTTAGCTACCTCGCACAGCTCTGGGGGAAAAGCAGCCTTATGGTGAACTTCGCCGAAGCTAATCTAACTTTCTAATGTCGTAACTCGCTAGGAAAAAAAAATATTTCCTTTTACAACAAAATTCTTAGCTTAGAAAGGTTGTATGTACGTAACGTAATATGAACCAAAATAACTAAAAGTAGGTTGTTGGAAAATAGTTTAGTACTTTTGTATGACAAATACTGGCATAAAAATCTTTTATGTTGACTACCTTATGAAAAATAAATGAAATATTCTGATTTCAAATTGCTCATGGACATCAAAATAAGTGGAAATAACTCTCTATTTACCGAATACACTCACATTTCTTTTACGCGTAACAGCTCAGAATCATGGGGTCACGACCCGGAGGTTCCGGGTTCGAATTTGTGATTATTACAAAAATCATTTTGTGATTAATACAGGCTGATCACCTGATTGTCCGAAAGTAAGATGATCCATGCTTCACAAGGCACGTTAAGCCGTTGTTTCCGGTTACTACTTACTGATGTAAGTCCGTAATCGATACATGAGACTATTATTTATGAGACTATAGGGGTTTTGGCGGCTCAATAATAACTCTGACACCAGGATTGCTCGATGAACCACTGGACCCTGGACCCTGATCGAACCCGGGAGAGTTCGATTCCTATTGGGGACATGTCACAAAAATTACTTTGTGGTCCCTAGTTTGGTCAGGACATCACTGGATGATCACCAAATTGTCCGAAAGTGAGATCTGTGCTTCAGTAGGCACGTTAAGCCGATGGTCCCGGTTAATATTTACTGATGTAAGGTTTTGGCGGCTCAATAAAAACCCTGCCATCAGGGTTGTTGAGGTTGGTAATCTATCTACGATAGAAGAAGATAGAATCATATAATGCACACAGTCTCAAACTGGAAAGCCAATAACCCCATCCAGAAACGACCAAACTAAAGGGTGCGTAGGGACCTTCGTCATCCCCTGGCCTTAAAATCAGACAGGTCAGAGTTTCCCAAGGATGGCAGTGGTAGCAAGAGGCAAGGTCGAGATCTGATATCGATTGTTGGCTGGCGCACGCAAAACTCTGCCCTCTTACCCTTGACACACAAACCGTCAATCCACTGACCAACGCCAGCGGTTCCCAAACTGTCGACTGTAGACCCCTAGATGAGTGTTGGCAACACCAACTAAAATATATTATTTTATCATAATAATTATTAAGGTAACACGTTTCTGTAATTAAATATCGTCCTATGCAACGATAATACAGAGTGCATCGTTCTATAACTGCCTCGGAGTTTTATTATTAAAAACCCTAGCAGTACATCCCCAAGACATATTACAATATTACGATTTGCTCAACGGATACTGGGGGGTTAAAATGGCCACATCGAAGCAATTCTTCTAACAAAAGCAATATTGCTATTAGATATTTGTTTGCATTGCGCATTTACTTTTATATGCGCAAATGTCAAATTGCTATACCTATTGCTTTCTTAGATGAATTGTTTCGATTTGGCTATTTTAACCCCCCTGGTGTTAAGAGAGTTTATTCTAAGAGTATAGTACCACCAAGTGTTGACTGAGGCAGATCTAATACACCTACCTACTTTACCTAAGTCACGGCAAAATATGTGTATACTTTTTGATTTGACTTAGTGAGTGATTAAAGAATGAAAGACCTGAGGAAAACGTCCGGCCACGTAGTTAATGACATCTGCGGTAAATCTACAATATGTCACGTCAAAAAAGATGAGGAAGATATGTAATAAGAGAATTCCTAACAGTATATTTGTCTAAAGCTTGACAGTAATTTATTTAATAAAAAAAACTTTGGTTTTCGCTACACTGGCATGCGGCATGCGTTGCGAAAGCGTACGCACCGAGAACAAAATGAAAAAAGTTTGGGAGCCACAATTTTACACCCTTATTCGATTTACAGTAAAGAAATATGTAGGCCGGGAGGTGAAAACGGTGGAAATATGGGTTAGCGGCGGAAATGGACGTCGTTTGCGGCTCAACTCATGGACAACCCACCCAAACCTTGTTCTTGAGTGAGTAATACTTTGTCTCCCAGATGCTATTAGCTAGATAATCTTTTGAATTATTTTTTAATTAAGTAAGTACTGACCTTTTTATATTACTAGTTAAGGTTTTTTAATAATAAACTTTATTACTGGGCTTTATAACTTGTGTTGGTAACATACCTCACAGCTCACGCAATGCGTTCCCAGTATAATGTGTTAACATGGCTGTGATGATGTGATTTATCATGTCTGTGTTTTGAGACGAATATCAAGCAATATATATTATAATTGTGTCAAAGGCAGAATCTGAATATAACAATACCTACAATTACAAAATGCGCGCGAATCGCCATCTTGTTGTACCTATTGAAGTTCTGTATAAATAATGAAAGATGTATACTGAATTTCCCTTTTGATGTATAGTAATGTTACTAGAATTTCCAATAAGAAAAAGATTAAGTAGCTGTACAAGAATATTAGCTTTATCCTTGTAGATAATTTGTAGGTGTGATAAAAAGAATAGAGCCTTCAGCGCCCCCCATTTGTCCGGCCAAGTAATGTCATCTGCGGCAAATCTACAATAAGTCACGTCAAAAAAAAAGGTCTATGTATCACTCGGGAGAAAGTACGATTCCCAACTCGTGTCCATTAGGCTCAAACTGCCACTGCGCTCTCATTGGTAATCGGTTACTTTCTTGTCCCTCGGTGAACTAAGTACTATGTATTGTTTAACCCGGCGAAGACACGCAACTACTTTTATACAGCCTATGAAAAAAAAAAAAATTAAACGAAAGACATTACTTTTTTCTCGAATGGCATTCATAGTAATCAAAATAATACAACAACATAACAGACCTAAGATATGCTCATGGTTATTACATTCTAGTTAAGATCAGAGGTAGGTATATCCATCGCAAAATAGATAAAAAAAATATCGATCGTAGCGTAGCTACACAAAAAGATAAAGTCAGAGTCTATGTAAATAACAAATAAATAGATACATAATAATCATCAGGAACCACATTTTAAATTCATATCAACGTAAAATCATGCCAAACTCAACATACGAACAATTCAAATCTAACCATCAACATGTATTTACAACAACAAGTATTTCCCCGTAGTAGTGGTCCCAGGTTCGAATCACGGTGGAGATATATCACGAAAATTACTTTGTGATCCCTAGTTTGGTGAGGACATTACAGGCTGATCACCTGATTGTCCGAAAGTAAGATGATCCGTGCTTCGGAAGACACGTTAAGCCGTTGATCCAGGTAACTACTAAGTGATGTAAGTCAGCAGTCGTTACATCAGCCATGTCAGGGGCCTTTGGCGGCTCCATAGTAACCCTGATACCAGGGTTGATGGGGTTGGTAATCCACCTCACAACCCACACGATAGAAGAAGAACAGTATTTCAATGCAGACATTCAAATCAAAATAGTTTCGTAAGATTTATGCGAGTTTGGTTCTAGTTTTGACTTAACTGCAGCCTGGAATTCTTTAGGAAATACCTCAATAGTGACTTTCCTACCTGATTTCTTGGTGGATTTATTGGGAAACTTTCTGAGTACCCAGTGACTTTTGATTGAAGGCCACACATATGGTATTCGAATTTAAATGAATATATAAACTAGCGACCCGCCCCGGCTTCGCTCGGGTGCAATGCTGAAGAAAAAATGAAATTATTTACGACATCACATTAAAAACCTGACACCAGGGTTGATGGGGTTGGTACTCCATCTCACAACCCACACGATAGAAGAAGAAGAAGATTAAAAACCTCAAAAATAACAGTATTCTCCACTATTTAATGGATGTTATTATACATAGTATAAACCTTCCTTTGCGAAGTTTTAAAGATTTAAGCGTACATAACGATATAGGGAAAGAAAAAGACTTTGTTTTATACTATGTAGTGATAAAAACGTGAAACCTAAAGCTACTATACATCTCAGCCTAAACCTACTTCGACACGGGCGTGATTCTATGTTATCATCTCATTAACGGTATCCCGCTTACCTAACCTGAAGATTTGACAGGTCCTGTTTTTACAGAACCGACCTTTTTCTGACCTTCCCACCCGAAGGGTAAACCAGCCCAATACAGATTAGGTCACATACCTTATTAAGCTTTCAAAGTCACCCGTGGCTTTGGTTAATAAATTAAATGATTATTTTACTGATCCTATTCAATAATTTTTAATTTTAGTTCTTGTAAATTTATTGTAAATAATTATTATGTAGGTAGAATTGTAATCTAAAGTTATGTTATTACCAAAAAATAAATAAATATAATAATATTTCTTTTTAGTTGCAACATGTTTCTAGAATATATTGTGTTTACAATGGACTGGTATTTAATTTATATTTGCATGCCTATAATAATGGCCGAATATGTCCATTTCAAATCTAAATTACATCATAAATAATGACCATACTATATTCTGGCAAATAAATGATTTGTATTTGTTAGAGAACCGGAGAGGTTATGTGATTGGCCATCTGATACGACACGATTCGTTTATAAAAAACATCATAGAAGGAAAAACTGAAGGAAAGAAAGGAAGAACATTTATGAAACAAATGAAAAAGAATGTGCAGGTCGTGTCGTATCAGTAGGTGAAGGATTTGGCGGGAAGAAGAGAGGAATGGCGATTACTCCACCGACAAGAGCGCAGCTCTTAAATAAAGAGAGAGATTTGTATTGTTATAATACTATATTAAGCTAAAATACATTGGGAAAAGACTTGTCACAAAACTACTATTATTTAGCCGCAAAATACGAGTAGTTAATACCCAGCCTTGATATTGTAAACGTCAGCCTTGAAAAACGCGACACATCGTCTCTCTGTACATTTTTTTTGACGTGACTTATTGTAGATTTGCCGCAGATGGCATTAACTACTTGGCCGGACAAATGGGGAGCGCTGAAGGCTCTCACCCGGTACAACGTTTAAGACTACACGCCTGAGGGTGCCCAGTTGGGCGCGAACCTCGGGTCAGGGCGTCGTCTGAGAGGAAAAATATTTGAAAGAATATTTAAAGAGCAATTACCCTAGTGGGTCGATAGCGATAAGCGCTGATTGAGGGAAATCGTCGACCACGCCGGCGGGGTCAGTATCGGGGTCCTAAAGTATTTGGTGTCACGAGCTTATTTGCCGCCTCTATCGCTAGAGTAATCGGGTCGTCGGCATCTCTCTCTGTACGTCTAGCACGAAAACTATAACGAAATTATCCAGTTTAAATCATGTCAGCGGAAACCGAAATGATAAACAGCTTTTAAATTCAAATTTAAACGCGAGGTAATGTGTGTAATTACAGACTTATGGCCGCACCGCATGAAACTTTAAATAATGCCACGTGGAAGTTTTTCGAGCCTCTGCCTGACGAGAACTAGCTGGCTAGATTTAGTGCCCAAGTTCTTAGGTCTACGACCGAGAAGGACTTACGATGATCAAATTGGAGATGTCCTTAAAAAAGGTTCAATACGATCTACTCTGAACCGGCGTGCGTGTATGAAGCGATTGATGAGTGAGGAGGAGGCAAGAGAAGTGTGTCAGGATCGAAGCAAATGGAATTCTGTAGTCTCTGCTTACCCCGGTGGGAAATAGGCGTGAGTTTATGTATGTATGTATGTTCTTAGGTGTAAGTTCGCTGAAAATCTGTACAGCGCCATCTATATTGTTTTTGAGGACCATAGCCTGGAAAGCTCCTCATTGATTTCCACGAGTCCGCACGTAACCTAATCGTAAACGTTATATTTGGGGCCAGAAATAGACCATCTTGTAAAAATTGAATTATACGTGGTTATACCACGACCGAAATGAGTTTAACGATATCATTAATTTGAATGAAAACGTTCGATGTAGGTACTAATTGTCGGAGTTATATTCGGTTTTAACGACTTCCCAGTAAAATTAATATATTTATTTGCTTCTGTGCTGTTCTGGGAGCAAATAAAAAACATAGAAAACGTTCAGCTGCTTATCTTCCCGGGCATGTCGTAAAAACCGACAGAGGGATTGTGTCCTCTAACATGATGGACTAATGTTATGGGCGATAGGCTGATCCCTTATCACCATAAGGTTCATCATATCCAGCTTAAGACATCGTATCAACAGTGGCTGCGAGTTGTCTTTGATTACTTGTGGCTCTGCCCACCCCATTAGGGATAACGGGCGTGAGTTTATGTATGTATGTATTTATTTGTGTTAAAAAACCTCGCCACGCCATGATTTTTGAAGTAGGTAGACTAACCTTCCGCCACGTCTGATGTTTGGAGATAAAGGTCAATTACAACATTACGGTAGTTTCCAACTGGTCAAATCAGTTACTTTTTACTAAACGTCAAAAAACAATATCATAGAAAAACGTGACAAAATATCGCACTTATTATTACATTTTTCTTTATTAAAATTCGTAAAAACGTTGTTACCTTTAGATCTGTCTTTATTTAGTAATCAGAATTTCATAATTAAACTTTGACCTAGGAAGCTACCCAAATGAACAAAGGGAGATTATTTTATCACGTGACTTATTGTAGATTTTCCGCAAATGGCATTAACTACTTATCCGGACAAATGAAGAGCGCTGAGGGCTCTCATACGGCAAGGGCAAAGGGAGAGCATTGAGGATTATACTTGGTGGAAGCAAGATGGGCGAAATTGAATCTAAAAGAATAGACCTCTAAACCACAAGCACAAAATCTGAGGAGTTCCGTCGCCCGCTCGATCAAATTGTAAGAATTCGAAGACTCACGCGAAGTACCAAAACAAATCACACATAGGCATGGCTGATCGATCCTCGTAAAAACGTGGAAAGATGTCTCAGCACGTCAGCACGCGACGGTTGCCACGGTATCGAACATACAGACTACCCTCGAGAATGGGACCTCACTCTAGTACATTGCGGTTTAGTCTATTATCATGATAGAGGAGTTATTTTTGTTATCGATGCGAGGAGCTTTTCAGAAATTTAAACTGGTAGAAGGTGTAGGTAAAATAGGTAGTAGTAGAAATAGGGTGTAGGCAAAAATCACGGAAAGGAAGAAAGAGGTTGGAAGAGCCAAGTGAGCGCGATACGCGAGCCAAGTAAGAGCGAATAAGTACTTAGTTCTTCAACTTTGCACTCCACTCGTCCGCAAACTTGACGATCCACAGAGCTGACCGTTTGTATATTCTTCTATCGTGTGGGTTGTGAGGTGAATTACCAACCTCATCAACCCTGGTGTCAGGTTTATTATTGAGCCGCCAAAGTATATTAAAAGGTGGGTTTTTGCATTAAGTATTAACCTACAGGGCTAAAACTCAAATATCGACTATCATGCAAGGAGATCCTCCTCATCACAGGAAAGCTAAAAACCTAAGTATGATCGGATATTTGTGCAAAAAAATACTTTTCTATGCAACATATTACGGAAATTAATGATAAAATTGCAGCTTAAAACATAAAATATACATTGCCGGTAAAGTGTCTATGGAATTTGAGAAGAGTAGAGCTATCGTCGTTATTTATTTGCAGGAGTAGTAAAGAGAGCGGGGTTGAACCGGCCAAAGCGGTTCTCATACAAAATGCGCGTTGGTCTTTCCATCCTCTTTCTTCTTCTCTTTCCTCTATTCCGTGGAAAAAATGGTGCAGACTTCTACAGCCGTAGCACGGAACTCGATCCACATCACGCACAACTCGTTGCTTTGTTTTTTTTTGACGTGACTTATTATAGATTTGCCGCAGATGGCATTAACTACTTGGCCGGACAAATGTGCGTTGGTTAATAGATTCGTCATTGATACTTGTTGGATACTCTAGGTATTAAATCTCAATCAATACTCCTGGAAGCATATGATTTGTAACATTTTCTATTCGAAGAGGACGCTGGATTACAAACTAAATCCGAGAGTCAAGACTTCCTGAAGTATTTTTTTATAGAAGTGACTCGCTCAGAGACACTGCGTGACTACGTCCACTCGATGTGTGATGAATAAGGTGTTAGGAACCATGACATGGAGATATTGCGATCCCCTGATACAATTATAGATACATAGGTCATTTATTTGCACGAACACAGTACACAGGTTTTAATAGGTAATTATATGTCCTTAGTGTTTCCAGCCTGCTTGCAGGCGTGCAAATATTCATTTACAATAAAAATATAAATATATATCAAAACAATTGGTATGCATTCAAAACATAAAACATTCTAAAATCAACAACATTAAAATTTAAAAATGTCAAAATATTTCTAGTTTTAAAACATTTAAATTGCATTTATATTACGCATATTGTGTCCTCTAATATGATGGACTGATGTTATGGGCGATAGGCTGATCCCTTATCACCATAAGGTTCATCATATCCATCTTTGAACTTCGTATCAACAATGGCTGCAAGTTGTCTTTGATTACTTGTGGCTCTGCCCACCCCATTAGGGATTACGGGCGTGAGTTTATGTATGTATGTATGTGTGTGTATTACGCATATTGAGTATGTACATTGCAAGCTACCTCTGACTACCCCATTGGGATGAAGTCGTAGGGTTACGTTACGTGTTTTATTGTCGACAATGTAATCTGTAAGATTTTTTTAATCAAAAAGAAAAATAATACGTAACGAAACATTTTCCTTTCAAACCGAGTGTCAGTTGACAGCGGAAAATAAGTGTCGAGATACGGCGTGTCACGGCACATAGAACGGATGCGACTCTAGACAATTTACCTACTGGCACGGAAGAAATGGGTGAATATCAAAATGTGCCCAGTTTGGTGGCGAACTCCAAAGGATTCAAAAGGATCCTTTCTCATGTCGGAACCCAATTTGCCACGGAAAAATAATATGAAAGTTCGCCACCAAACTTGACATTTTGATATTCACCCAAATACAACCACACTGGTCCAGTCAAGTGTCGGAGTGGGTCGTCAGCTTCTATGCCTTAGAGTGAATATAAAACAAAAACACATTCAGCTACTTAGCTTCAGGCATGTCGTAAGAACCGACAGAGGGTTTTTGTCTTTTTTTAACATGTACTATACTATTTTTTGTTTAATTTATAACTTTTTCAACACACTAGACGACATTGTAAATTAATACGTGGATAATGTGGTTGATTGTACATGTATGTACGGTCACGAGCATTAATATGTACACACTTTGGTACCATGTCACATTAACTTTTTTGACAAATTGTAAACTGTAAGTCTCACTAAATGTCAAATATGTTAGTGCGACAGAGTCCTAAATTACTCATCATGACTGTACTTATGTGAAAATATCCTACACCTATTGTTAATATAATTCATGTAAGTATAATTGTTTATTATTCCTTGAAAATAAATAAATAATTATATATATTTTTTTACCCGACTACGACGAATCAAAAAGGAGGGTTATGTGTTTGACCGCTATGTATTCGGATGAATTTCAGGGAAATATTTTCTTATTTCATACTTTTTAGAGTGCGATTTTTCCACAGTCGGGTTTTAGTGTTTAAACGTTATTTTCTCTGTTGTGTGGGTTGTGAGGTGCTACCAACCTGACAGGGTTGCTATTGACCCTACTTTTTGACCCGCTCGAAATGATAAGCAGTTAAAAGAATTCTGTCTTTCCTTACTAGCAGATATGATGCAATCCCCACTAAAGTATTTTTCTGATAAAACTTTCCAAGTACCTGTCAGAGATGTGATAATCGTGTCTGTTGTATGAAAGCTTTTAGCATTATCTTCTAATCTATAGCAACGCAAATATTTATCCTCCGATTTTTATGACATCCTGAAACTTGGAAATCCTGAAAAACTTTATTTGCCTAATTATGTTTAAAAATAAGATTAAATTGGATGAGGTAGAAAGCAAATCGACCTCATCTGTTTTATGGGGAGAAGAATTCCTTAGTTGAATACTCTAAGTAGCAAGTGGAATTTCCTGGTCTCTGCCTACCCCAGCTGGAAATAGACGTGATATTATGTATGTATGTGCGTGAGTTGTCTTCTGACAACCTGGGGGTCCGTCCAACCCAATAGAATTTATAGTGTTTGTTTAATACGGCCCTGGATTCCGTTAATAAGTTATCTAGCAGCTTGAAATTGAGACAGAAGAATAATGTAGGTCTTCTAAGTCAAACTTGTCGAGGTCCAGATATTGTCTTATCCTGCCTTTGTATCCTATAAGGGATATAGCGTGAGGATATTTTATTTCAAATGACCTTATCGTACCTAAATGTAAATGTGCCTTATATTTCTCTCAATAATTCTACATCTTCAAGTCGTTAAGAAAGCCACAATACTGGCTCAAGTTCCTAATTTAGCGTAACCTACTTTACTTAAATAAAAAGTACAAAGGTACACGAAACGTATAATAATTGGATGTAAAGTGTTACACCGCCGTTTTGGGCACGGCATGGTCGTAATCTCTGCCACACACGAAGTTCCTATCATGGTCTCAGAAGAACGCATTGCGATATGTAGACTCTCGCATGATGAGTCGTTATAGAATAGAAGATTGGAAGAGGAAAGTGAAAAATGGTTACCGGGTCGAGGATCCCAGCCATTGGCACGGTGACGGTGTCCTCTCCCCCTGCCGCCACCAGCTTCTCCAGAACCTTGAGGGTCTGCTCCACGGCGGACCACTCCGCCTTCTGTGCCAGCACCAGCACCTTAGCGGCTGCATCCCGCATGTTGACCCCCGCACTCGGGGGCTTCGGAACGTTCTCCCCATTTGGCTCCTTCGTCTCCTTCTTGTCTCCATTGTTGGAAGATGTCTCATCTTTCTCCTCCGCCTTCGCCGCAGCGCCCTTGTCCTCATCAGGGATCTTCTTCGGCGGGCCCTTGCCCCCCTTTTTGCCGCCGGGGGCTTGAGACATCGTCACTTCATTCCCTCAAGTCACTACACTCGCGGGCCATGGTGGGCGCTATGTTGGTCGCAGGGCGGACGGAGCATGACTGCGGCACGGAGCGTTGCGTAGCGCGCGCCGCCGGCCGCCTTCTTGCATGATTCAGGTAAATAAAGGACGGAGTCGGAGCCGAGCTCACTCCACGACTCCGACGGATTTACAAACAAACCTGGCGATGTCTCAAAATGTCTCATGCATTGACCTATTTTTTAGTTCGTTATCGAACCCCCTACGTTATGATGATAGCTGATAATACAAGTTTTACTGAAACACGCAACTTTTTCCGCTATTTTTGATCTTAATGCGTTTATTTTTAACGCTGACTTCCTGATAGCGGAACAGCATTATAAACTAGTTGGAAAAGTTCCTTCATTCGTTCATTTTCAGTCAGCTTTAATGAAACTCAGACACTCAACGTTATAAAGGCGGGTGTTCACTTTAAAAGATCAAGGAAATCTCTGCTGCGTTTCTTGAGACTAGTCACAGCTGTTCCTTATCTCGATCACAAAGCCATCAGCCTCCGTGCTCACTTACAGAACACAAAGGAACATTTAGCGTGAAGATTATGACCCCTTTACGTAATGAATGCCCGCAACCCCGTATCCATTACGCCGAAAACATTTTTTATGATAATTTCCTAATGCACGTGAATTCATTAGAAGACCAGGCTCGATCCTTCACCCCTCGACCTTGTTTGGGAAGGCGGAAAAATACACATTTCAAACGCATTTTCACGTACCGTGATCGGTATCGTGGCCTTAGGAGGTCGAGGAAATTTGCATGTTTCGTCACAAGGAGGGGGCGGGTGGAGGGTTACCTGTGGCGGCGCGCGGGGTGTGGGGGGGTCGTCGCGTGCGCGCCACGCGCCACTTCCGGCGAGGGAGCCGTCGCGGCCTCGATTCCTACCAAGATCAGATACCGAAAAGAATACGCTTGACCAGGGTCTCGCCATGATTAACTGAACAACCAGCCTTGATGCATTCTTGACCTATCCATGGACGCGTGGTTATGGTCATTATGTACTTGTGGGATGAGTTTTATTCGGTAGTTACGTGCACTTCGTTACTATGCTTAGCCCTATCATGAGACGAGAAAAGTTTGGACTGGATGTAAAGTGAGAATATGCGTGGTACTTTTTTGTAACTAAAGATTTATATTCTATTCATACTAGATATTCATACTTATTTACATATTTCATATTCAATCAATCAATAATACTTTATTGCACAACAACATATATAAAGGACATAAACATACGAATAAAACATAAGCACAATAGGCGGCCTTATTGCTAAACAGCAATTTCTGCCAGGCAACCTTAGGGTGAAAGAAGATTATTCATTGGAGCACGGGCTGGCATATTGTTTTTATTGATATGCTATTTCTATTCATTTTCATTTTTTTTATTCTTTTTTTAGTTATTCTATTCTATATTTTGTTTTGGTTGAAGAAACGATAGTATGTACGATTACGAATTAGTACGATTATTTAATTTTCCAAAAGATTTATGGTGAGAGGTATGGTGTTGATCCACTTTCTGCGGTTATAATTACGTGTTGAAGGGTGAACTCATTTCTCGTAAGGTACTACTTATTAAGCCTTCAGCTCATAAGTCCTTTATGCTATTAATCAATATCACGCTAAGAATTAAGATGATGTATAACATCAAGTCGACACAAATTAGGTCGGAAAATGCTTCACGCCATTAACGTGCCTTCTGAAGCACGGCTCATCTTACTTTTTGGTCAATCAGGTGATCAGCCTGTAATGTCCTAACCAAACTAGGGATCACAAAGTGATTTTTGTGAAATGTCCCCACCGGGATTCGAACCCGGGACCTCCGGATCATGAGCCCAACGCTCAACCACTGGACCACTGAGGCCGTAGTACTCTCATACGCAATTATTCATAATATTTATACAGGGTGTTAGTGATATCGTAACGAAAACTTCCCAATTCCCCTGTATCAGGGGGCAAATGTCAAATTGCAATATTGCTTTTTAGATGAATTGCTCCGATGTGGCCTTTTGAACGACTTGGGTGACAGCTCATCCGCAGATGTATTTCATCCGTGGATGAAACGCCACTCTTTACAAATAGTAGGCGTCGAGTCATCCGAAGTGATGCTGTTTTTTGGAGGAGTCAACTAGCTAATACTACTGTAGTATTTTCATCCAAAATTGAGTAACACCTATATAGTTTAAAAAAATATATATTTTTATATTAATCCATAATTTCCCTAAACAAGGTATAGGTAATGTCGCATACAAAGACAAAGATACCATTAAAAAATAAAAATACAATAATAAAAAATATGTATTTTAAATAATCTGTACACCTCGACAGGAATAAGACCGCGACTCTGTGTTGGTAAAAACAAAAATTACCAAGGTCATAAAGTCACAAACGAACCAAAAGGCATGAATTGTCAATTTTATTATTTTAATGATTTCTCCAGATAAATAAAGATAAGTAAATAATCTTGAATAGTTACCATGTCAATATAGTTTATCTGATAAACATTCGCAAAGAGGAAATTAAATCGAAAAAAACCTGTCTCGGAAGGGAATTGAACCCACACACGCGACTGTTATATCGTCCGAGTCAAACTTTTTTTTTCTACCTACTCCACTCCAATTTCATCAGTCGTCCCGTGTTCATGGAACAATTGAAATATCGGGAGTCTCATATCCCTGATTTTAACGCAGTAAGAACCCGATATTATGTGTTTTTATCAACAAATTAATATTTAATTGCTAATTTATTAGTAAGACTTGATTAATGATGTAAATCATTATAATAATGAGTAAATAATCAATATCGCAACACTAAGCCCGCACGCTAATGTAATCAGATTTGTTAAGGTATTCATCTGACTGTTAGCGTGTGGCAAATATTAAATAAAATCTATTAGGTATTTTGTATTAGATCGTTTAATATTATAGAGACGATCTCAAACTCTACACCGAAACTTGGTAAGGATCTGATGATGACCGAGTAATTATTTATTTTTTTCATGTCAATTATTGTCTTTTTTATAAATTTGATTTGCCAATTTGTGTGGGAAGATTGGCCAGGATGTCCTTCTTCTTCTCCTCTCGAATCCCGTTGGGGACATATCACAAAAATCACTGTGTGAGAGGATGGTGAGCCCAACGCATAACCACTAGATCATGGAACGGTATTATAAACTATGCTGTTGCCACCAGTTCGAATTTCGACAGAAGTTCTAATTTGGCCAAAAAATACTGAGGTGTTTCCCTATTATGTTTGTTTTTGACCGTGTTCCCAATTCAAAAAGAGCACTCAGGCGCGTCATCATATAGGTGTGGTGCGAATTGTACGACCTAATTGCTTCCTGATTTCTGACGCACCTTTTTATAAAGTACTTATTATGTACTTACTTAATAAAGAAAGAAATAAAATGACATTTTAAATACCTATTTAAAATAGACAGACAGACCGGACCTGTCAAATATCCAGGTTAGGTAAGCGGACCTTGCACTTAGCCGCTTTTTTATTCGATTAATTGCTTTAATGTGGCCTTTCTTAACCCCCTTGTTTCAACCCGCTACCGCTGTAAGTGGGACTAACGTGATGGGGAATATTTAAATTATGCGAGGTTACTGAACGCACGGTAATCCAATGCATTCGCTGAAATTTGCATTGCAGTTGTACTAATGCACATGCAAATTAAAATACAATTGAGATTAAATATTATTTCTACTTAAATGTTTATATTCAGTGCCCTCCGAAGCACAGAATCATCTTACTTTTTCAAAGTAAAAGCCATAAGTAGGTCCCGGCTATTAGTCGTAAAAACGCCTTCACCAATCCGGCAGTGGAACAGCGTGGTGGAGTATGCTCCATACCCCTTCCGGTTGATTGTGGGGAGGTCTGCAGTGAGACGAATGTAGTCTGTTTATGTTATGTTATGTTGATATTAAGTACTTATATGTTTTAATATAAGTAATCTACGCGACCCGATTATCTAGTAGTCTTGCTTATTGATAGGCCATTATTTTTATTTTTAAAAATCTAATAGTAGTTATCGATATAATTGCCAAGCTGAAGTGGCAGTGGGCAGGACACATAGCGAGGAGAACCGATGGTCGCTGGGGCGGAAAGGTTCTCGAATGGCGACCACGTGTCGGACGACGCTCAGTGGGTAGGCCCGCTACAAGGTGGACCGACGATCTGGTGAAGGTCGCGGGAAGCCACTGGATGCGGGCAGTGCAAGACCGATTGTCGTGGAGATCCTTGGGGGAGGCCTATGCCCAGCAGTGGGCGTCGTACGGCTGATAATGATGAGTTATCGATAGTATAGATATTTTCAAGGTAAAACTATAAATATTTTGCCAACACTACTACCCAGAACAGACTGTCATGGCGCCGGCTTCGAAGATCCGACCCCACCTAAAGTGGGAACGAACAAAGAGGAAGAAGAAATGTTCAAATATAACCTATGAAATCGTTCTTAGAAAGCGTATAACCCTCTCTGCTCCCCTCTCACAAAAGCCATCTCTGTCTCCCCGTGCCAATACCCGCTTCTTTTTTACTCAAACTCTATCCACGCTGTTCAATTGTGGAATAAACTTCCAGTGGATATTTGAAAACTTCTTTTAAAGATAATAACCAAACTAGGGATCACAAATTGATTTTTATGATATGTCCCTACCGGGATTCGAACCCGGGATCTCCAGATCGTGAGCCCAACGCTCCACCACTGGACCACGGAGGCAGTACTTTATATAAATAAATAAATTCAAAAATGGAAATATTTTTCAATTCACTTTCCTTTATCTCCTCACGTATGAAGTGACAACAAATACAACAATTGTATAGATAAATATTTATCAATATAACTCTTATGATAGCAGACTATAGAGGAAACAACCAGTGTTATCGCGATACTCTATACACAGCGACGTGTGTACATTGTAAAAGTTAATTGTAAAAGTAATAAATAAGTTTTAAATTCGAAAATGTTATCGAAAACCGGATTGGTTGCTTCAAGACTGAGTCGCTCTGTGAATTTAAGGTGAGTCTTATGTTATTTTTCGATATAAATGTGTAAAATATATCTTCAACTTGAAGGCCAAGTTCATGATAAGTATACAGAATTATTATTCTGCATATGGCTGCATTATTATGCAGCCATAATATCGTCTGTATAGTACTACAACCGCTAGCGTGAAGTTGTTATTCTTTTGTTGTTGGCTCACGATTTCCCATTAGGAGTAGTCGGAGGTACATCCATCGCAAGATGAACTAAGTCCCTACTCGTCACCGAGCTTTCTATTAGACCCACGTGATAGGTGGTGAGCTTTATCACCCACGTGATATAAAAATTTTGAATGCATGGGATCAGCTGTCTGGGAATGATATTAAGCAACCAAAATACTAAATTGTAAATACTAAACAGTATTTAAAAAAATAACGTCTATGGCCCTTTGCCGGTTTTTCTTGCAGCTTCTTTTCCACGGCTATACAAGTTGTCAAGCTGCAGTAGTTTTAGGCGGATGAGACGTTCGTTACGTAAAAAATGACGATTCAAAGTGTAACTATGTTACCTACTGAATAGAGATATTTTATCAACTGTGTTAATGAAAACTGCACTTAAGATAAAGTAATAACGCATTGATGCAAGTCTAGAACCGGGGTTCGAACCGGCGATACCCGTTTAAGTTGAACGACGTTGGATAATGTAGTCGAATATAGATCTACTGCGCGCGGTTGCTGATTTGACTGCGTGAAGTAGTTGCGATGGAGTCCGTCTGATGGCAGCTTAATTTCTCTCTCTGTCTCTTTATTTAAGAGCTGCGCTCTTGTCGGTGGAGTAACCGCCATTCCTCTCTTCTTCCCGCCAAAACCTTCACCTCCCGATACGACACGACCTGCACCTTCTCTTTTATTTGTTTCATAAATGTTATCCTAGGTCTACCCCTTCCTCTCTTCCCTTCAATTTTTCCTTCTATAATGTTTGTTATAAATGAATCGTGTCGTATCAGGTGGCCAATCATATTTCCTCTCCGGTTCTCTATAGTCTTCAATATGGTTCTCTTTTCTTCAACTCTTTCCAGCAGCAATTTACTTATTATTAATTCAACTGAATCTGTCCCAAGAGTTTGCTTCATCATCTAAATAAATATCGCTATTCGGAAGAATTTCAGAGATATATATTATCTTGTTTCATACTTTTTCGAGCGCGATTTGTACGTTCGGGTTTTAGTTTTTAAACTTATTTATATTTAAGTACTTATACATATTATTTTGGGGTCTTATTTAGTACGATAACGTGCTTCGTTATCGTACTAAATAACGTGGTAACGTGGGACATTGTCGAAATCACTTTGTGAGACTGTCCTTTATTTGGTAAGGACATTGCAGGCTTGAATCACCTGATTGTCTGAAGAGTCAGATGATTCCATGCTTTGGAAGGCATGCTAAGCCGTTGGTCCCAGACTACTAGCTCAAACACCTCCATCAACCCGCATTGGAGCAAAGTGGTGGAGTATACTCCATACCCCCTCCAGTTGATTCAGCAGTAGGACGTGTATAGACTGTTTATGTTATGTTATATAAAGTACTAATAATTATTTATAGGTATGATATTTTGTTATATCAAAATTTATCTTTACAAAAACGTAACTTATCATCCTTCGTCCCCAGACTGTCACGTAGCTTGTCTTCCACCAAGGATAGCTACCTGCACAACCCTGGCACAGAACCTCTGAACTACTCCACCTTGGGTGACGTCATCCTAGAGACAGCTCACAAGTACCCAGGCAGGGTCGCTGTTAAGTCAGTCCATGAAGGCGTGACTCTTACTTATGAGGAGTTACTTACACAGGTAAGGAAATATTATGTTATAAATATTATGTAGATAATGTAAATATTATATAAAAAAATAATTATATTTATTATTTATTTATTCCTTATTAGTATTTTATATATTTGTGTTGCCATCTGGGCAAATAATCGCATGAAACCTGGAGTTTTTTCGGTGGACTGCGGCACCCATGTTACATTTTATGTTTTGTTTTTATTTTATTTTCAGAAAGTAATTTATGTTGTTAAATTGCGTAACTAAATGTATATGCGTGTTGTGGTTCGCCCGAAATAAACGTTTTAATATTATTATTATTTTTGAGAATCAGAATTCGACTAAAGTTAGTTTAGGTCTTTAAACTAGCAAGGGTTTTAAAAATGATCTACTATATATGGTTCTATCCACCTGAAGCCTACATACCTAAAGATAATAACAAATAAATGTTTTGAAATGATGCAAGATCGTATGCTCTGGAAGACCGGCAAACCACCCGCGCTGGTGTTGCGCGTGTCAATTGGCAGCGGTAATCGTTTCATCAGGCAAACCGTCTGCTAGTTTACCCTTATTTAATAAAAAAATAAGTTAAGCTAAAATGAGTGCCCGAATATCTGATCACTGCTTTTTGTAAAGAACGTCAAGAGGGCCTAGTGCCTTACTTTTCCCCGGCTGTACAGGTTGTGAGAAGCTACAGTAGTTTTAGACGGATAAGACGTTCGACAACAAATACATTTATGTAAAACGATTCATAGTGACGTATGACACCTAATTAATAAATATATATTTTGAGTTTAGTTTGAATTATATTAAGATCAATTTCTAATAAACATAGTACTCAACAGGCCGACAGATTAGGATGTGCCTTGCGAGCCCAGGGTCTGGAGAAAGGCGACAGGATTGGGATCTGGTCGCACAACAACAGCGCTTGGATCATCGCGCTGGTGGCAGCGGCGAGGGTTGGACTGATCTCAGTAAGAACTGGCTTTTTGGATTTTAAACATGCATGCATAAGATCCCGCCTATTTCCCGTTGGGGTAGGCAGAGACCACGGAATTCCACTTACTACTTTTGCTTCTTCCACTCCCATCAAAAGTTTCATGCATGCTTAGGTGGTTAAAAGGCCACATCAAAGCGATTAATCTAAAAAAGCAAAATTGCTATTGCGACATTTCTTGATATTGCGCACTTACTTTTACATGCGGAAATTTCAAATAGCAATATTGCTTTTTAGATGAAATGTTTATAAGTGGCCTTTTTAGGCCTCTCAGGTCTGTACATCTTTATCAGATGGTCTAAGCAGCGTTCTTGTGGCAGCATCTGAAATAGGGGGATTAAATTTTGAATATGACATGCAGCACCACGTTTCGATACGGTTAAATACTTTGACTGGCATTCACTACTTGACAGAGGAATTGGGAGCTCACGACTATGTCCTAATCGGGGTAGTCAGAGGTACATCCACCGCAATATGAACTACACACACCTCACCGAGCTTTCTAATAGACCAATGTGATAGGTGGTGAGCTGTATCGCCATTTGTAATAAGCTAACTGCGAAAATACACTTCATCATCATCATCAGCCCATTAACGTCCCCACTGCTGGGGCACGGGCCTTCCCTATGGATGGATAGGAGATCGGGCCTTAAACCACCACGCGGGCCCAGTGCGGATTGGTGGTTATTATAACGACTGCTAATACAGCCGGGACCAACGGCTTAACGTGCCTTCCGAAGCACGGAGGAGCTCGAGATGAAAACTTTTTTTTGTGGTCACCCATCCTATGACCGGCCTTTGCGAAAGTTGCTTAACTTCGACAATCGCAGACCGAGCGCGTTTACCGCTGCGCCACCGAGCTCCTCAAAATACACTTAAGATAAGTTAATAATTCATTGAACAATTAGAAGAGCAAGCCGGGGTACCACAGGGCCACAGTGACGTAACAAGCGTAATTGCAATAAGTAGAATAGAGTAGTTCTGTACCGTCGGTGAAAAGTAATACAAGTCCAAAATTCAAGTTTTGAGAAAATCGAGTTTAAAGTTAAAAATATTCTAGCTCGCGACTTATAAGGAATAATGGAACAGAAGTTAGATGTGTCGATAGGTGATGGTGGAAGGTTTCTTTTCTAATATTTAGTTATATTTAGAACCTAAACAGAAATGGTAGAGGATCAAAATAAATTACATGTATCAGTTGACACCAACTTTTATACTGTGTAAATTGATACAAGTCTACTTATACCTTTTTACACACATAACTATACAAAAGTCATCGTTGATATATCATATTTCAATTAATAATTTTACAGTCTTATTCTACAAAAAACAAAATGTCTTGGAAGAAACTTTATTTCATAAAGTTGTAGAAAGGCAAAATTATATTTATTTTCTTTAAAAAGTAAAGAAACGTAACTTATATCAATTGACACAAACGATAAACTATAACGAATTTGTGTCAAGTGGTTTAACATGACTTATTTTTTCGGTTTTATTGTGTAAAATGATACATGTTTTTACGAATTTCTAGTAATAAATACATATAAAGATGGTACACGTATATATAGTGTAAGGTGGCGATAATAAGATATTTTTGTTATGATTTTACTCTCAAAACTAATAAATAACCGGTCAAAACCACCATTGTTGCCCGCTACAAACACATTTTGTCCACTACACTACGCCCCTAATCAAAACCACTTTTTTCCACCCCTAACAAATGAAGGTAAGAGAAATCATATTAAGACTGGTCATTAGGAATGTTTCGGGCTAGCCTGGCAGTATGGCCTGAAGATAAAGGTGATGTACCTACGTACTTTTAAACCAAAATCACACAAACCGGTAAGTGTTACTTCTTTCCTGCTGAAACTATTTAAAAGATCACAACTCATTCCTTAATCAAAATCCCCTAAAGTAAAGTAACATTCGATATTTCGAATTATCAAAATTCCCGGTCTAAGGGTAGCCCGCAACATTGACAGAACGATAAACGGAGTCGAATCAATGTTGACGATAAGAATAGGTAGTGAAAATGAAGATCATTGGTTTACCTCCAAACCTATACGTTACACAGGGCTATCCTCAGGGTAGGTCTTATCACCTTTACCATGGTCTGTTATGGTTAAGCTAAATGAGCTCGTTTCCGCAAAACTCTACACGTAAGCACACGTGGGGGACTTTCCGCGTATCCTCGCGTATGGACCACTATTGTGAAGTGGTTAAACTTCCCACTATATCATCATCACCCTCCTGCCCTTATCTCACTCTAGGTGGGGTCGGCACAACATGTATGGGTAAATGTTCCATCTTCTTCTTCTTCTATCGTGTGGATTGTGAGGTGAATTACCAACCCCATCAACCCTGGTGTCAGGGTTATAACTGAGCCGCCATAGGCCCCTAACTTGACTCAATGAATACTCGAATGTCCCATATGTAATGTTATTATTGACTATGTAAGCCTACTAACTCCTTTCAGAAGCTCAAATACCTCCTGGGATTTTTACAAACTTTGTGACCTGGTTTAATTAAGGGGTTGTGCCCGTGGTGTTGCCAATTATTTATTCTAATCTAATCTATCCTACAAGATCCCACTGCTGTGCAAAGGCCTCCCCTTCCTCTTTCCATTTTTCACAGTCCTGTGCGTAATTCTTTCTTATGTAATCAAAATGCAGAAAAAAATATTACTGGTGTTGCTCAAGAGTTCAGAGTAGTTATTCCGTTTATAAAAATGAGGTAACTCGACAAATTTACACCATTCAACGTGTTTGAGAAACTGGTAATCTTCTCTTGAGAAGATGTGGCAGATCCCGATGCTGCCGATGCCAAGCTGGATCCCAGTAGGACCTTAAACCCAAAAGTATGTACGATCATCTACGGCTGTGTAGGTTCAAAAATACCATTACCGGCGCTTGCATCAAAGATCTAACCAGCGTGTATTGAATGGCTTGCATATTAATTGGAGCTCGATAATATTTGGAGCCATTATTTCACGTCTACAACCTCCTTAGCAATGAAGGCAGCGTTCAATCTGCCGCCGCTTAACCTGCATGTATTCAAGAAAACTATGTAAAACAGCTATGCTTCGAGCTAAGGGAAGGAGACTAACGACAGTTATGACAAATCTCAAATACCTCTTGACTAACCCTGCCATGGTGATAACGACGCCATAATCAGGACCCACAACTTATTGAGGTACTGTAATTAAGTACTACAAGGCGGCTATAGCAGAAAGAGAAAAAACACGGTTTGGTCTGAAGTACTAACTTAACCTATACCCATTCACAATGCGGATCAGATATGGTTTGCTGTGGCTCTAGACAAAATGTCTTCCCATAGACAGGTTTATGCGGAGGTCACTCTAGGATACACACTGGTGGCGCATGGAATCGAACTTGTATGTATCATTATACACGACACGATATTGATATTCAAGATCGTATTTTCTGAAATATTTTGATATATATTAATTTATATTACTTTTCACGAAAAAATAAATTTGGTGTTTGATGTTACAACTAAAATTATATCATTAAACACGGACCGTGAGAATTCAAGGATTGCGTGTATTTTAATATATGTTGAGTTGCATTTACTTACACCAAAATATTTAATGAAAATCTTCATTTCACTTTAATACAAGTTAAGATGAATTATGTTACACGTGTTATAACAGCATGAATCCTTCACAAACAGTACTTATATCACTGAACACAAAAATTATCTCCGTATTTATAATAGCTACAGTTACGAG